>NC_091345.1:28029178-28321678 GCF_038502225.1 Cherax quadricarinatus
AACATGAGGAGTGGAATGAAAGAATCAGTGAAAAATCCCCAGACATCATAGCAGTCACAGAAACAAAACTCGCTGAGACAATAACAGACACAATCTTCCCAACAGGATATCAGATCCTGAGGAAAGATAGAAGGAGTAGAGGGGGAGGAGGGGTTGCACTGCTCATAAAACACCAATGGGGATTTGAGGAAATGGAAGGCATGGACATGATTGGAGAAAGAGACTACATTGTAGGTACAATTCAGTCCGGAGAACATAAAGTAGTCATTGGAGTGATGTATAACCCACCACAGAACTGCAGGAGGCCAAGAGAGGAGTACGAAGAAAACAATAGGGTGATGGTGGACACACTGGCTGAGGTGGCAAGAAGAGCTCACTCGAGCAGAGCAAAGTTACTGGTAATGGGCGATTTCAACCACAGGGAGATCGACTGGGAAAACCTGGAGCCACATGGGGGTCCCGAAACATGGAGAGCCAAGATGATGGATGTGGTACTTGAAAACCTCATGCATCAACATGTCAGGGACACAACCAGAGAGAGAGGGGAGGATGAGCCAGCAAGACTGGATCTTGTGTTCACCCTGAGCAGTTCAGACATTGAGGACATCACTTACGAGAGGCCCCTTGGAGCTAGCGATCATGTGGTGCTGAGTTTTGACTATATAGTAGAGTTACAAGTGGAGAAGGTAACAGGAACTGAAGGGGTCAGGCCAAACTATAAAAGGGGGGACTACACAGGTATGAGAAACTTCCTGCAGGAGGTTCAGTGGGACAGAGAAATGGTAGGAAAATCAGTAAACGAGATGATGGAATATGTGGCAACAAAGTGCAAGGAGGCAGAGGAAAGTTTTGTTCCCAAGGGAAACAGAAATAATAGGAAGACCAAAACGAGTCCTTGGTTTACCCGAAGGTGTAGGGAGGCAAAAACTAAGTGCAACAGAGAATGGAAAAGGTACAGGAGGCATAGGACCCAGGAAAACAAGGAGATTAGTAGAAGAGCCAGAAACGAGTATGCGCAGATAAGGAGGGAGGCCCAGCGACAGTATGAAAACGACATAGCATCGAAAGTCAAATCTGACCCGAAACTGCTGTATAGCCACATTAGGAGGAAGACAACAGTCAAGGACCAGGTGATAAGGCTGAGGAAAGAAGGTGGAGAACTCACAAGAAACGATCAAGAGGTATGTGAGGAGCTCAACACGAGATTTAAGGAAGTATTTACAGTAGAGTCAGGAAGGACTCTGGGGGGACAGACCAGATGGGGACACCAGCAAGGAATACACCAACAAGTGTTGGACGACATACATACAGATGAGGAGGAGGTGAAGAAACTGCTAAGGGACATCGATACCTCAAAGGCAATGGGACCGGACAACATCTCCCCGTGGGTCCTTAGAGAGGGAGCAGATATGTTGTGCGTGCCACTTACCACAATCTTCAACACGTCCCTGGAAACTGGGCAACTACCTGAGGTATGGAAGACGGCAAATGTAGTTCCCATTTTTAAAAAAGGAGACAGAAAAGAGGCACTAAACTATAGACCTGTGTCATTGACGTGTATAGTATGCAAAATTATGGAGAAGATTATCAGGAGGAGAGTGGTGGAGCACCTGGAACGGAACAAGAGTATAAATGCCAACCAGCACGGATTCATGGAAGGCAAATCCTGTGTCACAAACCTTCTGGAGTTTTATGATAAAATAACAGAAGTAAGACACGAGAGAGAGGGGTGGGTTGATTGCATCTTCTTGGACTGCAAGAAGGCCTTTGACACAGTTCCTCACAAGAGATTAGTGCAGAAGCTAGAGCATCAGGCGCATATAACAGGAAGGGCACTGCAATGGATCAGAGAATACCTGACAGGGAGACAACAACGAGTCATGGTACGTAATGATGTATCACAGTGGGCACCTGTGACGAGCGGGGTCCCACAGGGGTCGGTCCTAGGACCAGTGCTATTTTTGGTATATGTGAACGACATGATGGAAGGGTTAGACTCAGAAGTGTCCCTGTTTGCAGATGATGTGAAGTTAATGAGGAGAATTAAATCTGATGAGGACCAGGCAGGACTTCAAAGAGACCTGGACAGACTGGACACCTGGTCCAGCAAATGGCTTCTCGAATTTAATCCTGCCAAATGCAAAGTCATGAAGATAGGGGAAGGGCACAGAAGACCACAGACCGAGTATAGGCTAGGTGGCCAAAGACTGCAAACCTCACTCAAGGAGAAAGATCTTGGGGTGAGTATAACACCGAGCATGTCTCCGGAAGCACACATCAATCAGATAACTGCTGCAGCATATGGGCGCCTGGCAAACCTGAGAACAGCATTCCGATACCTTAGTAAGGAATCGTTCAAGACACTGTACACCGTGTATGTCAGGCCCATACTGGAGTATGCAGCACCTGTTTGGAACCCGCACTTGATAAAGCACGTCAAGAAACTAGAGAAAGTACAAAGGTTTGCGACAAGGTTAGTTCCAGAGCTAAGGGGAATGTCCTATGAAGAAAGATTAAGGGAAATCGGCCTGACGACACTGGAGGACAGGAGGGTCAGGGGAGACATGATAACGACATATAAAATACTGCGTGGAATAGACAAGGTGGACAAAGACAGGATGTTCCAGGGAGGGGACACAGAAACAAGAGGCCACAATTGGAAGTTGAAGACACAAATGAGTCAGAGAGATAGTAGGAAGTATTTCTTCAGTCATAGAGTTGTAAGGCAGTGGAATAGCCTAGAAAATGACGTAGTGGAGGCAGGAACCATACACAGTTTTAAGACGAGGTTTGATAAAGCTCATGGAGCGGGGAGAGAGAGGGCCTAGTAGCAACCGGTGAAGAGGCGGGGCCAGGAGCTAGGACTCGACCCCTGCAACCACAAATAGGTGAGTACACACACATGCACACACGCACATGCACACACACACACAGGCAGTGTTACTACCGGTAGTTATTAGCAGTAAGAATACTTAGGAAGCTAGGAAGTCCTCTCTCAATGTGAACAAGGAAAATGATAATAACCAGCAACAATTATTACGTAAATCCAGAAAGGGCAATAAGTGGAGAGAGTAGATAATTGGGAAAGATAAATGAGACTAAATTTGTGCCTACACGACTGATCTTTCAACCACACAACCTATCCCCCTAACCATCCCTCCCTCACACACAAGCACACACACACACACACACACACACACACACACACACACACACACACACACACACACACACACACACACACAAGTGGAGGGGGAAGCAGGAAGGCAAGGACAAATGAAACCAAACTACAGGAAAGGGGACTACACAGGAATGAGGAACTTCCTGAATGAGGTTCAGTGGGACAGAGAACTGGCAGGGAAGCCAGTTAATGAGATGATGGAATATGTAGCAACAATGTGCAAGGAGGCTGAGGAGAGGTTTGTACCCAAGGGTAACAGGAATAATGAAAAAAGCCAGGATGAGCCCATGGTTCACCTAAAGATGCAAGGAGGCAAAAACCAAGTGTGCTAGGGAATGGAAGAAATATAGAAGGCAAAGGACCCAGGAGAATAAGGAGAGCAGTCGTAGAGCCAGAAACGAATATGCACAGATAAGAAGGGAGGCCCAACGTCAATATGAAAACGACATAGCAGCAAAAGCCAAATCTGACCCGAAGCTGTTATACAGCCACATCTGGAAGAAAACAACCGTTAAGGACCAGGTAATCAGGCTAAGGAAGGAAGGAGGAGAGACAACAAGAAATGACCGTGAAGTATGTGAGGAACTCAACAAGAGATTCAAAGAAGTGTTCACAGAGGAGACAGAAGGGGCTCCAGAAAGACGGAGAGGTGGGGTACACCACCATGTGCTGGACACAGTACACACAACTGAGGAAGAAGTGAAGAGGCTTCTGAGTGAGTTAGATACCTCAAAGGCAATGGGGCCAGATAACATCTCTCCGTGGGTCCTGAGAGAGGGAGCAGAGGCGCTATGTGTACCCCTAACAACAATATTCAATACATCTATCGAAACAGGGAGATTGCCTGAGGCATGGAAGACAGCAAATGTGGTCCCAATCTTTAAAAAAGGAGACAGACATGAAGCACTAAACTACAGACCAGTGTCACTGACATGTATAGCATGCAAAATCATGGAAAAGATTGTCAGGAGAAGAATGGTGGAACATCTAGAAAGGAATGATCTCATCACCAGCAGCCAACATGGTTTCAGAGATGGGAAATCCTGTGTCACAAACCTACTGGAGTTCTATGACATGGTGACAGCAGTAAGACAAGAGAGAGAGGGGTGGGTGGATTGCATTTTCTTGGACTGCAAGAAGGCATTTGACACAGTGCCACACAAGAGATTAGTGCAAAAAAACTGGAGGACCAAGCAGGGATAACAGGGAAGGCACTGCAATGGTCAGGGAATACTTGTCAGGAAGACAGCAGCGAGTAATGGTACGTGGTGAGGTGTCAGAGTGGGCACCTGTGACCAGCGGGGGTCCCACAGGGGTCAGTCCCTAGGACCAGTGCTGTTTCTGGTATTTGTGAACATGACGGAAGGAATAAACTCCGAGGTGTCCCTGTTTGCAGATGACGTGAAGTTGATGAGAAGAGTTCATTCGATCGAAGACCAGGGATCTGGACAGGCTGCAGACCTGGTCCAGCAACTGGCTCCTGAAGTTCAATCCCACCAAGTGCAAAGTCATGAGGATTGGGGAAGGGCAAAGAAGACCGCAGATGGAGTACAGTCTAAGGGGCCAGAGACTACAAACATCACTCAAGGAAAAAGATCTTGGGGTGAGTATAACACCAGGCACATCTCCTGAAGCGCACATCAACCAAATAACTGCCGCAGCATATGGGCTCCTGGCAAACCTCAGAACAGCATTCCGACATCTTAATAAGGAGTCGTTCAGGACCCTGTACACCGTGTACGTTAGGCCCATATTAGAGTATGCGGCACCAGTTTGGAACCCACACCTAGCCAAGCATGTAAAGAAACTAGAGAAAGTGCAAAGGTTTGCAACAAGACTAGTCCCAGGGTTAAGAGGTATGTCCTATGAGGAGAGGTTAAGGGAAATCAACCTGACGACACTGGAGGACAGGAGAGATAGGGGGGACATGATAACGACTTACAAAATACTGAGAGGAATTGACAAGGTGGACAAAGACAGGATGTTCCAGAGACTGGACACAGCAACACGGGGACACAGTTGGAAGCTGAAGACACAGATGAATCAAAGGGATGTTAGGAAGTATTTCTTCAGCCACAGAGTAGTCAGGAAGTGGAATAGTTTGGGAAGCGATGTAGTGGAGGCAGGATCCATACATAGCTTTAAGCAGAGGTACGATAAAGCTCATGGTTCAGGGAGAGTGACCTAGTAGCGACCAGTGAAGAGGCGGGGCCAGGAGCTTGGACTCGACCCCTGCAACCTCAACTAGGTGAGTACAACTAGGAGAGTACACACACACATACACACACATACACACATACACACATACACACACACACATACATACACACATACACACACATATACATACACACACACACATGCACACACACACACACACACACACACACACACACACACACTCGGGGCCAGGAGCTGAGTCTCGACCCCTGAAACCACAACTAGGTGAGTACACACACCCACTCATTCACACAGCTGATCCTTGGAATTTGACCGCGTCCCCTCACCCCCCCACACACCTTTCCCTCCCCCACAGACCTTTCCCCTCCTCTGCTCTTGCCTTCACTCCCTCCTATCTTTCTCTCCCCCCCTCCCTCGCGTTTCTCTCTCTCATAGCCTTTTTCCCTCCCCTTCCCCCTACTCTCCCCCCTCTCCCCCTCTCTCCCCTCTCTCCCCCTCTCTCCCCCTCTCTCTCCCTCTCTCTCCCTCTCCCTCTCTCTCCCTCTCTCTCCCTCTCTTCCTCTCTCCCTCTCCCTCTCCCTCTCCCTCCCTCTCTCTCTCTCTCTCTCTCTCTCTCTCTCTCTCTCTCTCTCTCTCTCTCTCTCTCTCTCTCTCTCTCTCTCCCTATATAGGCTTCTCTCTCCTTCTCCCTTTTTCCATATTTCTACCCCTCCCTCGCATTTCTCTCTCTCATAGCCTTTTCCCTCACCCTCCTTTCTCTGTCTCTGTCTCTGTCTCTCTCTCTCTCTCTCTCTCTCTCTCTCTCTCTCTCTCTCTCTCCCTCTCTTTCTCCCTCTCTCTACCCTTTCTCTCCCCCCTCACATTTCTCTCTCTTTCTTTCTCTCTCTCCCTCTCTCTCCCTCTCTCTCTCCCTCTCTCTCTCTCACTCTCTCCCCCCCTCTCTCTCTCTCTCTATAAGCTTCTCTCTCCATCTCCCTATTTCTATATTTCTACCCCTCCCTCGCATTTCTCTCTCTCATAGCCTTTTCCATCACCCTCCTTTCTCTCTCTCTCTCTCTCTTTCTCTCTCTCTATAGGCTTCTCTCCCCATCTCTCTTTTTCTATATTTCTACCCCTCCCTCGCATTTCTCTCTCTCATAGCCTTTTCCCTCACCCTCCTTTCTCTCTCTCTCTCTCTCTCTCTCTCTCTCTCTCTCTCTCTCTCTCTCTCTCTCTCTCTCTCTCTCTCTCTCTCTCTCTCTCTCTCTCTCTCTCTATCTCTCTCTCCCTCTCTCCCTCTCTCTACCCTTTCTCTCCCCCTTCACATTTCTCTCTGTCACCCTTGGTCTTATCCCTCACCCCCATACTCTCTCCTCTCTCTCCCTCTTTCTACCCTTTCCCTCTCCTCTCTCTCCTTCTTTCTACCCTTTCTCTCTCCCCCTCGCACCCTCTCCCTCCTCTACCTTCTGTCTGTGGTAAAAAAAAAAAAAAAAAAAAAAAAAAAAAAAAAAAAAAAAAAAAAAAATGGGTGGCTCTAGAGGACGGAAAACCAGAGATCTGGTAGACGAACCAGGGAGGAGAGACTGGGAGTTAGATCTCCAAATAAGGGAGGAAGAGTGGGGAAGGAAGATAGTAGAGCTTGGTAAGAAAATGGAGGAGTGGATAGCTGAGGAGTGCAGGAAGTGGGAAGTACAGGTCTTAGCAGCAGAAGCTAGGATACAGTGCTTAGAAGAGAAACTGCAAAGCCTGAAACAGATTAGAGAGACAAATGACAATTCAGATGCGACATCAGGCGCAGACAACAGGACGGTAAGCAACAACGGAGACAGGCCGTACGCGAAGGCCTTATCAGACCCACGTGGGGCCAGGGAAAAGACGAGGAGTACACTAAGATCAAATGACAGGTCCGAAGACAATGAAGGTATGCTATATGCAGAGAATCTAACAGCCAGCTGCAGTAGCAAGGGACAGCTGGTCATGAAAGACAGTTCACTGAGAATAGAAGTTCCAGATATGACAGGGACTGAAGGCAAGAACATGTTAATGGAAGGAAATAAAATGCCTCAGAGGAAGCAGATGGAGACTCAGTGGGAGGAGGAAAGGGCGAGGTCAGTTTTTGTGTACGGGCTCCAAGAAGCCAAGGGGGACAACTTTGTAGAAATAAAACAGGAGGAGAAAAAAATGATTGAAGGCATCATGAAAACAATAGGTGAGGGCGATATGACCCAGGTGACAATTTTTCAGAGAATTGGGTGGTTTGTGAGTGGAAGGATACGGCCTGTCAAAGTAATTTTCAAGGAAGAATCAGTTCGAACCAGGATTCTGCAAGAGAAAGCAAGACTGAGGGACAAACAGGGGTACCGGAGAGTATACCTCGACCACAACAGAACACAAGACGAAAGGACTACACTGAAAGAGAGGGTACAGAGACGCAAGAAGGAACGAGAGGCAATGACGAAGATGAGCAGGACCCAGACACAGGAGGAAGGGCAAACACACCCCACAGAATCTCCCACCAAAAGACTCCAACCACGACATTCCCAATGCAACTGAGCAACCTATACTACAACCCACTCACTGTTCCCTCTGCCACCAACCCCTATATCACAAACCTCACCCCAACAGCTGTCCCTTATGGGCATTCTGACCCCACCCCCATCATCACAAACCCCACCGACACCACAGCCCCATCTAGGCCCCCACCAAGGCTCTCGCTCCCCCAACCCCAATATTCTTGCATGACCACAATGATAGAAAAGAAACTGAAAGTTTGGTACACAAACGCGGATGGAATAACAAATAAACATGAGGAGTGGAACGAAAGAATCAGTGAAAAATCCCCAGACATCATAGCAGTCACAGAAACAAAACTCGCTGAGACAATAACAGACACAATCTTCCCAATGGGATATCAGATCCTGAGGAAAGATAGAAGGAGTAGAGGGGGAGGAGGGGTTGCACTGCTCATAAAACACCGATGGGAATTTGAGGAAATGGAAGGCATGGACATGATTGGAGAAAGAGACTACATTGTAGGTACAATTCAGTCCGGAGAACATAAAGTAGTCATTGGAGTGATGTATAACCCACCACAGAACTGCAGGAGGCCAAGAGAGGAGTACGAAGAAAACAACAGGGTGATGGTGGACACACTGGCTGAGGTGGCAAGAAGAGCTCACTCGAGCAGAGCAAAGTTACTGGTAATGGGCGATTTCAACCACAGGGAGATCGACTGGGAAAACCTGGAGCCACATGGGGGTCCCGAAACATGGAGAGCCAAGATGATGGATGTGGTACTTGAAAACCTCATGCATCAACATGTCAGGGACACAACCAGAGAGAGAGGGGAGGATGAGCCAGCAAGACTGGATCTTGTGTTCACCCTGAGCAGTTCAGACATTGAGGACATCACTTACGAGAGGCCCCTTGGGGCTAGCGATCATGTGGTGCTGAGTTTTGATTATATAGTAGAGTTACAAGTGGAGAAGGTAACAGGAACTGAAGGGGTCAGGCCAAACTATAAAAGGGCGGACTACACAGGTATGAGAAACTTCCTGCAGGAGGTTCAGTGGGACAGAGAAATGGTAGGAAAATCAGTAAACGAGATGATGGAATATGTGGCAACAAAGTGCAAGGAGGCAGAGGAAAGTTTTGTTCCCAAGGGAAACAGAAATAATAGGAAGACCAAAACGAGTCCTTGGTTTACCCGAAGGTGTAGGGAGGCAAAAACTAAGTGCAACAGAGAATGGAAAAGGTACAGGAGGCATAGGACCCAAGAAAACAAGGAGATTAGTAGAAGAGCCAGAAACGAGTATGCACAGATAAGGAGGGAGGCCCAGCGACAGTATGAAAATGACATAGCATCGAAAGTCAAATCTGACCCGAAACTGCTGTATAGCCACATTAGGAGGAAGACAACAGTCAAGGACCAGGTGATAAGGCTGAGGAAAGAAGGTGGAGAACTCACAAGAAACGATCAAGAGGTATGTGAGGAGCTCAACACGAGATTTAAGGAAGTATTTACAGTAGAGTCAGGAAGGACTCTGGGGGGACAGACCAGATGGGGACACCAGCAAGGAATACACCAACAAGTGTTGGACGACATACATACAGATGAGGAGGAGGTGAAGAAACTGCTAAGGGACATCGATACCTCAAAGGCAATGGGACCGGACAACATCTCCCCGTGGGTCCTTAGAGAGGGAGCAGATATGTTGTGCGTGCCACTTACCACAATCTTCAACACGTCCCTGGAAACTGGGCAACTACCTGAGGTATGGAAGACGGCAAATGTAGTTCCCATATTTAAAAAAGGAGACAGAAAAGAGGCACTAAACTATAGACCTGTGTCATTGACGTGTATAGTATGCAAAATTATGGAAAGATTATCAGGAGGAGAGTGGTGGAGCACCTGGAACGGAACAAGAGTATAAATGCCAACCAGCACGGATTCATGGAAGGCAAACCTTCTGGAGTTTTATGATAAAATAACAGAAGTAAGACACGAGAGAGAGGGGTGGGTTGATTGCATCTTCTTGGACTGCAAGAAAGCCTTTGACACAGTTCCTCACAAGAGATTAGTGCAGAAGCTAGAGCATCAGGCGCATATAACAGGAAGGGCACTGCAATGGATCAGAGAATACCTGACAGGGAGACAACAACGAGTCATGGTACGTAATGATGTATCACAGTGGGCACCTGTGACTAGCGGGGTCCCACAGGGGTCGGTCCTAGGACCAGTGCTATTTTTGGTATATGTGAACGACATGATGGAAGGGTTAGACTCAGAAGTGTCCCTGTTTGCAGATGATGTGAAGTTAATGAGGAGAATTAAATCTGATGAGGACCAGGCAGGACTTCAAAGAGACCTGGACAGACTGGACACCTGGTCCAGCAAATGGCTTCTCGAATTTAATCCTGCCAAATGCAAAGTCATGAAGATAGGGGAAGGGCACAGAAGACCACAGACCGAGTATAGGCTAGGTGGCCAAAGACTGCAAACCTCACTCAAGGAGAAAGATCTTGGGGTGAGTATAACACCGAGCATGTCTCCGGAAGCACACATCAATCAGATAACTGCTGCAGCATATGGGCGCCTGGCAAACCTGAGAACAGCATTCCGATACCTTAGTAAGGAACCGTTCAAGACACTGTACACCGTGTATGTCAGGCCCATACTGGAGTATGCAGCACCTGTTTGGAACCCACACTTGATAAAGCACGTCAAGAAACTAGAGAAAGTACAAAGGTTTGCGACAAGGTTAGTTCCAGAGCTAAGGGGAATGTCCTATGAAGAAAGATTAAGGGAAATCGGCCTGACGACACTGGAGGACAGGAGGGTCAGGGGAGACATGATAACGACATATAAAATACTGCGTGGAATAGACAAGGTGGACAAAGACAGGATGTTCCAGGGAGGGGACACAGAAACAAGAGGCCACAATTGGAAGTTGAAGAAACAAATGAGTCAGAGAGATATTAGGAAGTATTTCTTCAGTCATAGAGTTGTAAGGCAGTGGAATAGCCTAGAAAATGACGTAGTGGAGGCAGGAACCATACACAGTTTTAAGACGAGGTTTGATAAAGCTCATGGAGCGGGGAGAGAGAGGGCCCAGTAGCAACCGGTGAAGAGGCGGGGCCAGGAGCTAGGACTCGACCCCTGCAACCACAAATAGGTGAGTACAAATAGGTGAGTACACACATGCACACACGCACATGCACACACACACACAGGCAGTGTTACTACCGGTAGTTATTAGCAGTAAGAATACTTAGGAAGCTAGGAAGTCCTCTCTCAATGTGAACAAGGAAAATGATAATAACCAGCAACAATTATTACGTAAATCCAGAAAGGGCAATAAGTGGAGAGAGTAGATAATTGGGAAAGATAAATGAGACTAAATTTGTGCCTACACGACGGATCTTTCAACCACACAACCTACCCCCCCTAACCCTCCCTCCCTCACACACAAGCACACACACACAAGGGTAGACACTCACACACTCACACACACACACACACACACACACACACACACACACACACGCACACACACACACACACACACACACATTAAGGGAAATCGGCCTGATGACACTGGAGGACAGGAGGGTCAGGGGAGACATGATAACGACATATAAAATACTGCGTGGAATAGACAAGGTGGACAAAGACAGGATGTTCCAGGGAGGGGACACAGAAACAAGAGGCCACAATTGGAAGTTGAAGACACAAATGAGTCAGAGAGATATTAGGAAGTATTTCTTCAGTCATAGAGTTGTAAGGCAGTGGAATAGCCTAGAAAATGACGTAGTGGAGGCAGGAACCATACACAGTTTTAAGACGAGGTTTTATAAAGCTCATGGAGCGGGGAGAGAGAGGGCCCAGTAGCAACCGGTGAAGAGGCGGGGCCAGGAGCTAAGACTCGACCCCTGCAACCACAAATAGGTGAGTACAAATAGGTGAGTACACACACACACATACACACACACACATACATACATACATAAACACATACACACTGTTATATCTTCGAAATTGGTCATCCTATGTTATTTAAATATTGTAAGAGCATGTGTTCATCACTTAATATTATAGCGCGAACGTCCCCGTTTATAGCTAAATTAGAGACTTTCGGCGTTATATTATTATCTGTTAATATATGAAGAATACCTTGGTATTATCACTATTATCGTTATTATCACTATTGTTATTATCACTATTATCGTTATTATCACTATCGTTATTATCGCTATTATTGTTATTATCACTATTTTATAATTATCACTATTATTTTAGTATTATTGTTAGGTAGGATATCTTGTGTATACAGAGTTTAAGTCTCGGAACCATCTGGTGAATTGTTCAGTTGTATATGTCCGGCTGGTTGACGTGACTCAGCTGATCCAACCTGACGACACGTCAACAGACTGGCAAGTAGTCAGTCTGCTCCCAGCTCTAGCCCTGACAACTGATCGTATATTGGCTCTTACGGTGTACAGTTGAATGTACTCCCCCCTCCCCTAACCACCTCTCCCCCTTCCCTAACCACCTACCCCTCCCCCAAACCATCTAACCCCCTCCCCCAACTATCTCTACCCCTCCAATAACCATCCCCCCTCCCCCACAACCATCCATCCCCTCTACTCCTAACCATCTATTCCCCTCCCCCTAACCACCTGTCCCCCCTTCTGTGGAGCAACGGGGGAACCTAGAACCAGGATGAGGACAGGGGGCTCCAAGGACGAACCTGGGAGGGAGGAATGGGAGGCAGAGCTCAAAAAAAGGGAGGAAGAGTGGGGAAGGAGACTAGATGAGCTGGAAAGGAAGATGGTAGAGAGGTTAGCAGAAGAATGCAGAAGGTGGAAGCAACAGGCCACAGCAGCAGAAATCAAGATAGAGAGATTAGAAGAGGAGCTGAGACATCTGAAACAGCACAGAGACAAAGATATTACAGAAGTAGCATTGGCAATGGCTACATCAGACACAGACAACAGGTCTGAAGGAAGCATGGAAACTAAACTGTATGCAGAGGTCCTGTCAAACCCACATGTGGCCAAAACAAAGACAGGGAGCACAATCGGACAGAATGAGAGGTTGAAAGATATTGAAGGAACTAGGACATGGGCAGGGACCATACCAGATACCTGTGGGAGCCAGGAACAGGTGAGCAGGAAGGATAAACCAAGAAGCTTAGGGGCCATAACTAGGGAAGCGACTGAAGGAAGGAACACTCCACGGGAAGGAACTAAAACACATCAGAGGATGCAATGGGAGTCACAGTGGGAGGTGGAAAGGGAGAGATCCGTGTTTGTCTATGGGATAGATGAAGCTAAAGGGGAAACTTATGATGAAAGAAAGCAGAAGGAGAAAAAAGCGATGGAAGATATCATGAAGGTGATAGGCGAGGGGGACATGACCCAGGTGGCAAATTTTCCGAGAATTGGGTGGTTCACAAAGAAAAGGAATCGGCCTCTCAAAGTAATTTTCAAGCCAGAATCAACCCGAACCATGATCCTGCAGGAGAAAGCATGGCTGAGAGGCAAGCAGGAGTTCCGGAGTGTGTACCTCGATCGAGACAGAACACAGGACGAAAGGAAGATGATGAAAGAGAGAGTTCAAAAACGAAAGGAGAAATGGGAGGAAATGAAAAAGGAGAGCAGAATAACCCAGGATCAAATGGAAGGACAAGCACACCCCCCAGAAACACCTGCAGAGGATCTCCAGCCACGACACCCCCAAGGCAACTGAACAATCCAAACCTACCATCACACACCGATCCCTCTGTTCCCACCCCCCGCACCACAGTTACAGTATTAAAATGGAAGTTGAAGGTTTGGTACACAAATGCAGATGGATTAACGAATAAACATGAGGAATAGCAAGAAAGAATCAATGAGAAGTCCCCAGACATCATAGCAGTTACAGAAACAAGACTCATGGAGACAATAACAGATGCAATCTTCCCACCAGGATACCAGATCATGAGGAAAGATAGAAGGGGCAGGGGGGGAGGTGGGGTTGCTCTGCTCGTAAAAAACAGATGGAAATTCGAGAAAACGGAAGGCATAGATGAGACGGGAGAAACAGACTACATAATAGGTATGCTTCAGCCTGGGGAACACAAAGTGGTCATTGCAGTGATGTATAATCCACCACAGAACTGCAGGAGGCCAAGAGAGGAATATGAAGAGAGCAACAGAGCAATGGTGGACACACTTGCTGAGGTGGCAAGAAGAGCTCACTCCAGCAGAGCAAAGTTGCTGGTTATGGGGGATTTCAACCACAGGGAGATTGACTGGGAAAACCTGGAGCCACATGGGGGTCCCGAAACATGTAGAGCCAAGATGTTGGACGTGGTGCTGGAAAACCTTATGCACCAACATGTTAAGAACACTACCAGAGTGAGAGAAGAGGATGAACCAGCAAGATTGGACCTTGTGTTCACCCTGGGCAGCTTAAACATTGAGGACATCAAGTATGAGAGCCCCCTAGGAGCTAGCGACCACGTGGTTCTGTGCTTTGAATACATAGTAGAGCTGCAAGTGGAGAGAATAACAGAAGTTGAATGGGAAAAGGATGACTATAAAAGAGGGGACTACATAGGGTTGAAGAACTTCCTGCGGGGGGTCCAGTGGGACAGAGAACTGGCAGGAAAGCCAGTAAATGAAATGATGGAATATGTAACAACAAAATGCAAGGAGGCAGTGGAAAGGTTTATTCCCAAGGGCAACAGTAACAATGGGAAGACCAGAACGAGCCCCTGGTTTACCCGACGGTGTAAGGAGGCAAAAACAAAGTGCAACAGAGAATGGAAAAAGTACAGAAGGCAGAGAACACACGAAAATAGGAGGGAGGCCCAGCGACAGTATGAAAATGACATAGCATCGAGAATCAAGACTGACCCGAAACTGTTGTATAGCCACATCAGGAGGAAGACAACAGTCAAAGACCAGGTGATCAGATTAAGGACAGAAGGTGGAGAACTCACAAGAAATGATCAGGAGGTATGTGAGGAGCTGAACAGGAGATTTAAGGAAGTTTTTACAGTAGAGACAGGAAGGGCTGTGGGAAGACAGCACAGAAGGGAACATCAAGAGGGAATATACCAACAAGTGTTGGATGACATGCGAACAACTGAGGAGGAGGTGAAGAAGCTCCTAAGTGACCTTGACACGTCAAAGGCGATGGGACCGGACATCTCCCCATGGGTCCTTAGAGAAGGAGCAGAGATGCTGTGCGTGCCTCTAACCACAATCTTCAACACATCCCTTGAAACTGGGCAACTACCTGAGAAATGGAAGACAGCTAATATAGTCCTCATATTTTAGAAAGGAAACAGAAACGAGGCGCTAAACTACAGACCTGTGTCTCTGACATGTATTGTGTGCTAAGTCATGGAGAAAGTTATCAGGAGGAGAGTGGTCGAACACCTGGAAAGGAACAAGATTATAAATGAAAACCAGCATGGGTTCATGGAAGGTAAATCTTGTATCACAAACCTCCTGGAGTTTTATGACAAGGTAACAGAAGTAAGACACGAGAGAGAGGGGTGGGTAGATTGCGTTTTCCTAGACTGCAGGAAGGCCTTTGACACAGTTCCCCACAAGAGATTAGTGCAGAAGCTGGAGGATCAGGCGCATCTAACAGGGAGGGCACTGCAATGGATCAGGGAATACCTGACAGGGAGGCAGCAACGAGTCATGGTACGTGAAGAGGTATCACAGTGGGCGCCTGTGACGAGCGGGGTCCCACAGGGATCAGTTCTAGGACCAGTGCTATTTTTGATATATGTGAACGACATGAAGGAAGGAATAGACTCTGAAGTGTCCCTATTCGTAGATGATATGAAGTTGATGAGAAGAATTAAATCGGATGAAGATGAGGCAGGACTGCAAAGAGACCTGGACAGGCTGGACATGTGGTCTAGTAACTGGCTTCTCGAATTCAATCCAGCCAAATGCAAAGTCATGAAGATTGGGGAGGGGCAAAGAAGACTGCAGACAGAGTATAGGCTAGGTGGACAAAGACTACAGACCTCACTCAGGGAGAAAGACCTTGGGGTGACCATAACACCGAGCACATCACCGGAGGCACACATCACATTTAAGAATAAAACTAAGTATGCCCGAAATGCCTAGCCATGCTAAGCGTTCTAGTGGTACACTCTGTAATCTCAATTTTACTACATGTTAAACCAAACAATAACCAAATTTCTGTTAACTCAGCATTGTAATCCTTATAGAGAATAAACTTTGAATTTGAATTTGAATTTGAATTTGAATCAACTAAATAACTGCTGCAGCATACGGGCGCCTGGCAAACCTGAGAATAGCGTTTCGATACCTTAAAAAGGAATCGTTCAAGACACTGTACACTGTGTATGTTAGGCCCATACTGGAGTATGCAGCACCAGTCTGGAACCCACACCTGGTCAAGCACGTCAAGAAGTTAGAGAATGTACAAAGGTTTGCAACAAGGCTAGTCCCAGAGCTCAAGGAAATGTCGTACGAGGAAAGGTTAAGGGAGATCGGACTGACGACACTGGAGGACAGAAGGGTCAGGGGAGACATGATAACGACATACAACATACTGCGGGGAATAGACAAGGTGGACAGAGATAGGATGTTCCAGAGAGGGGACACAGAAACAAGGGGTCACAACTGGAAGCTGAAGACTCAGACGAGTCACAGTGACGTTAGGAAGTATTTCTTCAGTCATAGAGTCGTCAGGAAGTGTAATAGCCTAGCAAGTGAAGTAGTGGAGGCAGGAACCATACATAGTTTTAAGAAGAGGTATGATACAGCTCAGGAAGCAGAGAGAGAGAGGACCTAGTAGCGATCAGTGAAGAGGCAGGGCCAGGAGCTGAGTCTCGACCCCTGCAACCACAATTAGGTGAGGAATTAGGTGAGCACACACACGCACATACTAACACACACACACACACACACACACACACACACACTTACACGCACACACATATTCACATACACACACACACACAAGCACACACACACACACAGTAGCGACCAGGGAAGAGGCGGGGCCAGCAGCTATGACTCGACACCTCAACCACAACTAGGTGAGTACACACCATCTTCTGATCAGAATTTAGTCACTCTGGTATTATTTAGTTATCCTACGTTAAATAAACAGATTGTTCTTTTAAGTGCTAACTAGATCCATGTGACCTTAAAACCATTGTGAACAATTTACTTGTTATATATCCTAAGTTAATATATAACTTGCCCTTCAACTGCCTATGCGGAAAAAAAAAATGTGCATTCCAGTGACAGCTATTGAAGAAAAAAAAACAATATTATAGCTTTCCAAAATATTTTTCCTTATCTAGGCCTGGGGACAGTTGGTCCCAAAGATGAGGAGGTACTTGTGCCTCCTCCCATGGGAGACTTAGGTCTCAGACACTCCCTAAAGAAGGAGCCAAGGCCGGGCCACCACTTGGAAAAGGCCCGGGCCGGGAGAATACCGGCTAATCTTTAATAATAATAATAATAACTTATCTAGGCCTGGGGACAGTTGGTCCCAAAGATGAGGGGGTACTTGTCCCTCCTCCTATGGCAGACTTACGTCTCAAAATACTCCCCAGATAGGGAGCCAAGGCCGGGTCACCACTACTTGGAAAAGACCCTGGCCGGGAGTATACCGTCGAATAAAAAAAAATTCCTTATTTTCGAAATGATCGACACCATGCCCAGCCCTTCTAAGGTAGGGTAGGTCCCTGAGCCCGAGCTTGCAGCTCACAAAACTGTCATTCCCATTAGCCCCCTTGGGGCAGGGATGGCAGACCAGAGAGGCCTAGTTTGTGGCTAGGCCTGGGGACACTTGGTCCCAAAGATGAGGAGGTACTTGTGCCTCCTCCCATGGCAGACTTAGGTCTCAGACACTCCCTAAAGAAGGAGCCAAGGCCGGGCCACCACTTGGAAAAGGCCCGGGCCGGGAGAATACCGGCTAATCTTTAATAATAATAAATAATTATTTTGGAAATGTTTTAAGACAGAATGTGTGACATCTGACTGTTACTTACGAAGCATTGAAAGTGACTTTGTTGCAAATATGGCAACATGACATGGAAGTTGCTGTTTTAATAACTTTTATCATTTTTTTCCAGTTTTTAAACATGTTTTTTTATGAATCATATATTTTACAACTGTGAATAATTAGTTCAGGTATTTACTGGCTTCCACCGAGCCTTGCTGCCAACTAGTACCATTAGTTTTCTCTGATGTTATCATTACCAAGCCAACTAGTACCATTAGTTTTCTCTGATGTTATCATTACCAAGTCAACTAGTACCATTAGTTTTCTGTGATGTTATCATCATCAAGCCAACTAGTACCATTAGTTTTCTGTGATGTTATCATCATCAAGCCAACTAGTACCATTAGTTTTCTCTGATGTTATCATTACCAAGCCAACTAGTACCATTAGTTTTCTCTGATGTTATCATTACCAAGTCAACTAGTACCATTAGTTTTCTCTGATGTTATCATTACCAAGCTAACTAGTACCATTAGTTTTCTCTGATGTTATCATCATCAAGCCAACTAGTACCATTAGTTTTCTCTGATGTTATCATCATCAAGCCAACTAGTACCATTAGTTTTCTCTGATGTTATCATTATCAAGCCAACTAGTACCATTAGTTTTCTCTGATGTTATCATTACAAAGCCAATTAGTACCATTAGTTTTCTCTGATGTTATCATTACCAAGCCAACTAGTACCATTAGTTTTCTCTAATGTTATCATCATCAAGCCAACTAGTACCATTAGTTTTCTCTGATGTTATCATCATCAAGCCAATTAGTACCATTAGTTTTCTCTGATGTTATCATTATCAAGCCAACTAGCACCATTAGTTTTCTCTGATGTTATCATTACCAAGCCAACTAGTACCATTAGTTTTCTCTAATGTTATCATCATCAAGCCAACTAGTACCATTAGTTTTCTGTGATGTTATCATCATCAAGCCAACTAGTACCATTAGTTTTCTCTGATGTTATCATTACCAAGCCAACTAGTACCATTAGTTTTCTCTGATGTTATCATTACCAAGCCAACTAGTACCATTAGTTTTCTCTGATATTATCATTACCAAGCCAACTAGTACCATTAGTTTTCTCTGATGTTATCATTACCAAGCCAACTAGTACCATTAGTTTTCTCTGATGTTATCATTACCTAGCCAACTAGTACCATTAGTTTTCTCTGATGTTATCATTACCAAGCCAACTAGTACCATTAGTTTTCTCTGATGTTATCATTACCAAGCCAACTAGTACCATTAGTTTTCTCTGATGTTATCATTACCAAGCCAACTAGTATCATTAGTTTTCTCTGATGTTATCATTACCAAGCCAACTAGTACCATTAGTTTTCTCTGATGTTATCATTACCAAGCCAACTAGTACCATTAGTTTTCTCTGATGTTATCATTACCAAGCCAACTAGTACCATTAGTTTTCTCTGATGTTATCATTACCAAGCCAACTAGAACCATCAGTTTTCTCTGATGTTATCATTAACAAACCAGCTAGTACCATTTTGGAGTTGCTAAAATTTAGGCGTTAATTTAGGTCATCTGTAGTTTAAGGGTTAATTAAACTATCTTAAAAGCCGTTCTTACGCAGAGAAAACTTTGTGTTGAATTTGGATTGTGAATATCTCAGTTTTTCTTTAAGAAATTTTAAACATTAAAATATTGCTTTTCATAAGATAATTTGTGAGTGTCACATATGATTTGTTTCAACACTAACATGATGATAGCATGATGATAACATGATGATAGCATGATGATAGCATGATGATAGCATGATGATAACATGATGGTGCAACTTCTAAGTAACTTCAAGAATGGTGCTTATGTATTAAAGAATATTGGTCTTACCTTCACTTTGAAAAGTCTGAATTAGACTTGGGCTGTGTATGTCCTAACTTACCATTATTATTATTGAAGAAATTTGTATTTTACTTTCAATTTGATGACTGTGAACTGATTTCTCAATCTATGCAAATCTTTAATAGTAATATTTAACTGACTTACCAACTTGTGCCACGATGTGCACTAATCCAGTCATGCATACTGAGACGCAGGAGACTGTGGTGCACACTGAGACGCAGGAGACTGTGGCGCACACTGAGACACAGGAGACTGAGGTGCACACTGAGACACAGGAGACTGTGGTGCACACTGAGGCACAGGAGACTGTGGTGCACACTGAGACAGAGGAGACTGTGGTGCACACTGAGACAAGAAGACTGTGGAGCACACTAAGACACAGGAGACTGTGGTGCACACTGAGGCACAGGAGACTGTGGTGCACAATGATGCACAGGAGACTGGTGAACATTGAGGCACAGGAGACTGTGGTGCACACTGAGGCACAGGAGACTGTGGTGCACACTGAGGCACAGGAGACTGTTGTGCAAACTGAGACACAGGAGACTGTGGTGCACACTGAGGCAGAGAAGACTGTGGTGCACACTGAGGCACAGAAAACAGTGATGCACACTGAGGCACAGTAGACTGATTTGCACACTGAGATCCAGGAGATTGTGGTGCACACTGAGGCACAGGAGACTGTGGTGCACACTGAGGCACAGGAGACTGTGGTGCACACTGAGACACATGAAAATGTGGTGCACACTGAGATGCAGGAGACTGTGGTGCAAACTGAGGCACATGAGACTGTGGTGCACACTGACGCACAGGAGACTGTGGTGCACACTGAGACACAGGAGACTGTGGTGCACACTGAGACACAGGAGACTGAAGTGCACACTAAGACACAGGAGATTGTGGTGCACATTGAGACACAGTAGTCTGTGGTGCACACTGAGGCACAGGAGACTGCGGTGCACACTGAGGCACTGGAGACTGTGGTGTAGTCTGAGGCACAGGAAACTGTTGTGCACACTGAGGCACAGGAGACTGTGGTGGACACTGAGACACAGGAGACTGTGGTGCACACTAAGACACAGGAGACTGGTGCACACTAAGACACAGGAGACTGTGGTGCACACTACGACGCAGGAGACTGTGGTGCACACTGAGGCGCAAGAGACTGTGGTGAACACTAAGGCACAAGAGACTGTGGTGCACATTGAGGCACAGGAGAATGTGGTGCACACTGAGACACAGGAGATTGTGGTGAACACTGAGGCACAGGGTGCTGTGGTGCACACTGAGACACAGGAGATTGTGGTGCACACTGAGACACAGGAGATTGTGGTCCACACTGAGACACTGGAGATTGTGGTGCACACTGAGGCACAGGAGACTGTGGTGGACATTGAGACACAGGAGACTGCGGTGCACTTTGAGGCACAGGAGATTGTGGTGCACACTGAGGCACAGGAGACTGTGGTGCACACTGAGACACAGGAGACTGTGGTGCACCACGACACAGGACACTGTGGTGCACACTGAGGCGCAAGACACTGAAGTGCACACTCACACACAGGAGACTGTGGTGCACATTAAGACACAGGGGGCTGTGGTACACACTGAGACACAGGAGGCTGTGGTGCACACTGAGGCACAGGAGACTGTGGTGCACACTGAAGCACAGGAGACTGTGATGCACACTGAGACACAGGAGACTGTGGGGCACACTTAGGCACAGGAGATTGGTGTGCACACTGAGGCACAGGAGACTGTGCTGCACAATAAGGCACAGGAGTTTGTGGTGCACACTGAGACAGAGAAGACTGTGCTGCACAATAAGGCACAGGAGGTTGTGGTGCACACTGAGGCACAGGAGACTGTGCTGCACAATAAGGCACAGGAGGTTGTGGTGCACACTGAGGCAGAGGAGACTGTGCTGCACAATAAGGCACAGGAGTTTGTGGTGCACACTGAGGCACAGGAGACTGTGCTGCACAATGTGGCCGAGGAGACTGTTGTGCACACAGTGTCCCAGGAGACTGTTGAACACACTGTGGCCCAGAAGACTGTAGTGCACACTGTTGATCAGGAGACTGTGGTGCACACTGTATCCCAGGAGACTGTGGTGCACACTGTGGCCCAGGAGACTGTTGCGCACACTGTGGCCTAGGAGACTGTGGTGCACACTGTGTCCCAGGAGACTGTGGTGCTTACTGTGGCAGAGGAGACTGTTGTACACACTGTGGCCCATGAGACTGTGATGCACACTGTGGCCAAGGACTGTGGTGCAGACTGTGGCCCATTAGACTGTGGTGCACACTGTGGCCCAGGAGACTGCAGTGCACACTGTGGCCCAGGAGACTGTTGTGCACACTGAGACACATGAGACTGTGATGCACACTGTGGCCAAGGACTGTGGTGCAGACTGTGGCCCATTAGACTGTGGTGCACACTGTGGCCCAGGAGACTGCAGTGCACACTGTGGCCCAGGAGACTGTTGTGCACACTGAGACACATGAGACTGTGGTGCACACTGAGGCAAAGGAAACTGTGGTGCACACTGAGAAACAGGAGACTGTCGCGCACACTGAGGCACAAGAGACTGAGGTGCACACTGAGACACAGGAGACTGTGGTGCACACTGAGACACAGAAGACTGTGGTGCACACTGAGACACAGGAGACTGTGGAGCACACTAAGACACAGGAGACTGAGGTGCACACTGAGACACAGGAGACTGTGGTGCACACTAAGACACAGGAGACTGTGGTGCACATTGAGACACAGTAGTCTGTGGTGCACACTGAGGCACAGGAGACTGTGGTGCAGTCTGAGGCACAGGAAACTGAGGTGCACACTGAGGCACAGGAGACTGTGGTGGACATTGAGACACAGGAGACTGCGGTGCACACTTAGACACAGGAGGCTGTGGTGCACACTGAGGCACAGGAGACTGTGGTGCACACTAAGATGCAGGAGACTGTGGTCCACACTGAGACACAGGAGACTGTGGTGCACACTACGACACAGGACACTGTGGTGCACACTGAGGCGCAAGAAACTGTAGTGCACACTCATACACAGGAGACTGTAGTGCACATTAAGACACAGGGGGCTGTGGTGCAGTCTGAGGCACAGGAAACTGTGGTGCACACTGAGGCACAGGAGACTGTGGCGGACATTGAGACACAGGGGGCTGTGGTGCACACTGAGACACAGGAGGCTGTGGTGCACACTGAGGCACAGGAGACTGTGGTGCACACTGTGGCACAAGAGAGTGTGGTTCACACTGAGGCACAGGAGCCTGTGGTGCACACTGAGACACAGAAGATTTTGGAGCACACTGAGACACAGGAGATTGTGGTGCACAATGAGACACAGGAGATTGCGGTGCACACTGAATCATAGGAGACTGTGGTGCACACTGAGGCACAGGAGATTGGGGTTCACACTGAGGCACAGGAGACTGTGCTGCACAATAAGGCACAGGAGTTTGTGGTGCACACTGAGGCAGAGGAGACTGTGCTGCACAATAAGGCACAGGAGTTTGTGGTGCACACTGAGGCACAGGAGACTGTGGTGCACACTGAGGCAGAGGAGACTGTGGTGCACACTCAGGAACAGGAGACTGTGCTGCACAATAAGGCACAGGAGGTTGTGGTGCACACTGAGGCAGAGGAGACTGTGCTGCACAATAAGGCACAGGAGTTTGTGGTGCACACTGAGGCACAGGAGACTGTGGTGCACACTGAGGCAGAGGAGACTGTGGTGCACACTGAGGCACAGGAGTCTGTGCTGCACAATAAGGCAGAGGAGACTGTGGTGCACACTTAGGGACAGGACACTGCGGTGCACACTGAGGCGAAGTAGACTGTGGTGCACACTAACCCACAGGAGACTGTGGTGCAAACTGAGGCACAGGAGACTGTTGTGCACAATGTGGCACAGGAGACTGTGGTGCACACTGAGGCACAGTAGACTGGGTGCACACTGAGACACAGGAGACTGTTGTGCACAATGTGGCACAGGAGACTGTATTGCACACTGAAGCACCCTTGACTCTGGTGCACACTGAGGCACGGGACACTGTGGTGCACAATTTGGCACAGGAGATTGTGGTGCACAGTGAGGCACAGGAGACTGTTGGGCACAATGTGGCACTGGAGACTGTGGTGCATACTGATACACAGGTGATTGTGATGCACACTGAGGGACAGGAGACTGAGGTGCACGTTGTGGCACAGGAAACTGTGGTGCACACTGAGGGATAGGAGACTATTGTGCACACTAAGGCACAGGAGACTGTGGTACACACTGAGGGACAGGAGACTTTGATGCACATTAAGACACAGGAGACTGGTGAACACTGAGGCACAGGAAACTGTGATGCACACTGAGGGATAGGAGACTATTGTGCACACTGAGGTACAGGAGACTGTGGTGCACACTGAGTCACATTAAACTGTGGTGCACACTGAGACACATTAGACTGTGGTGCACACTGAGGCATAGGATTCTTTGGTGCACACTGAGGCAAAGGATTCTTTGGTGCACACTGAGGCACAAGAAACTGTGGCGCACTCTGAGGCACAGGAGTCTTTTGTGCACACTCAGGCATAGGAGACTGTTGTGCACACTGAGGCACAGGAGACATTAGTGCACACTGATGCTCAGGAGACTGTGGTGAACAATGAGACACAGGAGACTGTGGTGCTCACTGAGGCACAGGAGACTGTGGTGCACACTGAGACACAAAAGACTGTGGTGCACACTTAGGTACAGAAGACTGTGGTGCACACTGAGGCATAGGGGACTGTGGTGCACACTGAGGCATATGAGACTGTGGTGAATACTGAGACCCAGGAGACTGTGGTGCACACTGAGGCATAGGAGACTGTGGTGCTCACTGAGGCAAAGGAGACTGTGGTGCACACTGAGACACAGGAGACTGTGGTGCACACTGAGGCACGGGAGACTGTGGTGCACACTGAGGCACAGGAGACTGTGGTGCACACTGAGGAACAAGAAATTGAGGTGCACACTGAGGCACAAGAGACTGTTGTGCACAGTGAGGGACAGGAGACTGTTGTGCACAATAGGAAGAGGAGACTGTGGTGCACACTGAGGCACAGGAGACTCTGGTGCACACTGAGGCCCCAAAGAATGTGGTGCACACTGAAGCACCCCTGACTCTGGTGCACACTGAGGCACGGCACATTGTGGTGAACAATTCGGCATCGGAGATTGTGGTGCTCAATGAGGCACAGGAGATTTTGGTGCACATTGAGGCACAGTAGACTCTGTTGCACACTGAGGTAAAGGAGATGGTGCGCACTGAGACACGGGAGACTGTGGTGCACACTGAGGCATAGGAAACTGTTGTGCAGACTGAGGCACAGGAGAGTGTGGTGCACACTGAGACACAGGAGACTGTGGTGCTCACTGAGGCACAGGAGACTGCGGTGCACACTGAGACACAGGAGACTGTGGTGCACACTTAGGTACAGAAGACTGTGGTGCACACTGAGGCATATGAGACTGTGGTGAATACTGAGACACAGGAGACTGTGGTGCACATTGAGGTAAAGAAGACTGTGGTGCACACTGAGGCATAGGAGACTGTGGTGCACACTGAGGCATAGGAGACTGTAGTGCACACTGAGACACAGGAGCCTGTGGTGCACACTGAGGAACAAGAAATTGTGGAGCACACTGAGGCACAGAAGGCTGTGGTGCACAATAGGCAGAGGAGACTGTGGTGCACAATTCGGCATAGGAGATTGTGGTGCACAATGAGGCACAGGAGATTGTGGTGCACACTGAGACACAGGAGACTGTGGTGCACACAGACGCAAAGGAGTCTTTGGTGCACAATGAGGCTCAAGAAACTGTGGTGCACTCTGAGGCACAGGAGTCTTTTATGCACACTGAGGCATATGAGACTGTTGTGCACACTGAGGCACAGGAGACTTTAGTGCACACTGACGCACAGGAAGACTGTGGTGCACACTGAGACACAGGAGACTGTGGTGCACACTGTGACACAGGAGACTGTGGTGCTCACTTAGGTACAGAAGACTGTGGTGCACACTGAGGCATAGGAGACTGTGGTGGATACTGAGACGCCGGAGACTGTGGTGAACGTTGATGTAAAGAAGACTGTGGTGCACACTGAGGCATAGGAGACCGTGGTGCACACTGAGGCATAGGAGACTGTGGTGCACACTGAGGCACAAGAGACTGTGGTGCACACTGAGGCACGGGAGACTGTGGTGCACACTGAGGCACAGGAGACTGTGGTGCACACTGAGGAACAAGAAATTGTGGTGCACACTGAGGCACAGGAGACTGTTGTGCACACTGAGGCACAGGAGACTGTGGTGCACAATAGGCAGAGGAGACTGTGGTGCACACTGAGGCACAGCAGACTGTGGTGCACACTGAGAACCCAAAGATTGTGTTGCACACTGAAGCACCCTTGACTCTGGTGCACACTGAGGCATGGCACAGTGTGGTGCACAATTCGGCATAGAAGATTGTGGTGCACAATGAGGCACAGGAGATTGTGGTGCACATTAACGCGCAGTAGACTCTGTTGCACACTGAGGTCCAGGAGACTGTGGTGCACACTGAGACACAGGAGACTGTGGTCCACAATGAGGCACAGGAGACTGTGGTGCACACTGAGACACAGGAGACTGTGGTGCACAATGAGACACGGGGGACTGCATTGCACACTGAGACACTCGAGACTGAGGTGACACCGAGGCACAGGAGACCGTTGCGCACACTGAGGTCCAAGAGACTGTTGTGCACAGTGAGTCACAGGAGTCTGTGGTGCTCACTGAGGCACTGAAGATTGTGCTGCACCCTGACACACAGGATACTGTGGTGCAAACTGAGGGACATGAGACTGAGGTGCACATTGAGGCACATGAGATTGTAGTGCACACTGAGACACAGGAGACTGCGGCGCACACTGAGGCACAGGAAACTGTGGTGCACACTGAGGTCCAGGAGACTATTGTGCTCACTGAGACACAGGAGACTGTGGCGCACTCCGAGGCACAGCAGACTGTGGTGCACACTGTGGCCCAGGAGACTGTGGTGCACACTGTGGCCCAGGAGACTGTTGTGCACACTGTAGCCCAGGAGACTGTTGTCCACACTGTTGCCCAGGAGACTGTTGTGCACACTTTGGCCCAAAAGACTGTGGTGCACACTGTGGCCCAGCAGACTGTTGTGCACACTGTTGCCCAGGAGACTGTTGTCCTCACTGTGGCCCGGGAGACTGTTGTGCACACTTTGGCCCAGGAGGCTGTGGTGCACACTGTGGCCCAGGAGACTGTTGTGCACACTGTGGCCCAGGAGACTGTGGTGCACACTGTGGCCCAGGAGATTGTGGTACACAGTGAGGCAAAGGAGTCTGTGGTGCACACTGAGGCACTAAAGATTGTGCTGCACCCTTACACACAGAATACTGAGGTGCACACTGAGGCACCGGAGTCTTCGGTCCACACTGAGGCACAAGAGACTGTGGTGCACTCTGAGGCACAGGAGTCTTTTGTGCACACTGAGGCATAGGAGACTGTTGTGCACACTGAGGCACAGGAGACTTTGCTGCACACTGAGGCACTGGAGACTGTGGTGCTCACTGAGGCACAAGAGACTGTGGTGCACATTGAGGGACATGAGACTGAGGTGCACATTGAGGCACAGGAGACTGTTGTGCACACTGAGGTATTGGAGACTGTGGTGCACACTGTGGGACAGGAGACTATTGTGCACACTGAGGCACAAGAGACTATGGGGCACACAGAGACACAGGAGACTATGGTGCACACTAAGGCACAGGAGATTGTAGTGCACACTGAGACACAGGAGATTGCGGCGCACTCTGAGGCACAGGAAACTGTGGTGCACACTGAGGTCCCGGAGAATATTGTGCGCACTGAGGCACAGGAGACTGTGGCGCACACCGAGGCACAGGAGACTGTGGTGCACACTGTGGCCCAGGAGACTGTGGTGCACACTGTGGCCCATGAGACTATTGTGCACACTGTTGCCCAGGAGACTGGGGTGCACACTGTTGCCCAGGAGACTGTGGTGCACACTGTGGCCCAGGAGACTGGATGCACACTGTGGCCCAGGAAACTGTTGTGCACACTGTGGCCCAGGAGACTGTAGTGCACACTGTTGCCCAGGAGACTGGGGTGCACACTGTGGCCTAGGAGACTGTGGTGCACACTGTGGCCCATGAGACTGTGGTGCACACTGTGGCCAAGGAGACTGTGGTGCACACTGTGGCCCAGGAGGCTGTGGTGCACACAGTGGCCCAGGAGACTGTGGTGCACAGTGTGGCCCATGAGACTGTGGTGCTCACTGTGGCTCAGGAGACTGTTGTACACACTGTGGCCAAGGAGGCTGTGGTGCACACTGTGGCCCAGGAGACTGTGGTGCACACTGTGGCTCATGAGACTGTGGTGCACACTGTGGCCCAGGAGACTGTGGTGCACACTGTGTCCCAGGAGACTGTGGTGCACACTGTGGCCCAGGAGACTGTGGTGCACATTCTGGCCCAGGAGACTGTGGTGCACACAGTGGCCCAGGAGACTGTGGTGCACACTATGGCCCAGGAGACTGTGGTGCACACAGTGGCCCAGGAGACTGTGGTGCACACTGTGGCCCAGGAGACTGTTGTGCACAATGTGGCCCAGGAGACTGTGGTGTACACTGCGTCCCAGGAGACTGTTGTACTCACTGTGGCCCAGGAGACTGTGGTGCACACTGTGGCCCAGGAGACTGTGGTGCACACTGTTGGCCAGGAGACTGTGGTGCACACTATGGCCCAGGAGACTGTGGTGCACACAGTGGCCCAGGAGACTGTGGTGCACACTGAGGCACAGGAGACTGTGGTGCAAAATGTGGCCCAGGAGACTGTGGTGCACACTGTGGCCCAGGAGACTGTGGTGCACACTGAGGCACAGGATACTGTGGTGCAAAATGTGGCCCAGGAGACTGTGGTGCACACTGTGGCCCAGGAGACTGTGGTGCACACTGTGGCCCAGGAGACTGTGGTGCACACTGTGGCCCAGGAGAGTGTGGTGCACACTGTGGCCCAGGAGACTGTGGTGCACACTGTGGCCTAGGAGAGTGTGGTGCACACTGTGGCCCAGGAGACTGTGGTGCACACTGTGGCCCAGGAGACTGTGGTGCACACTGTGGCCCAGGAGAGTGTGGTGCACACTGTGGCCCAGGAGACTGTGGTGCACACTGTGGCCTAGGAGAGTGTGGTGCACACTGTGGCCCAGGAGACTGTGGTGCACACTGTGGCCCAGGAGACTGTGGTGCACACTGTGGCCCAGGAGACTGTGGTGCACACTGTGGCCCAGGAGACTGTGGTGCACACTGTGGCCCAGGAGACTGGGTATGACCTTCTCGGATCACTCTCCCACCAAACTATATTTAGTTTATTTTTTTTTCTGTAATATTCATAATTAGAAACTTAAGTCTGGTTTGCAAGATTGTTTTTTTTTCGTGAATTTTCAAGTGATTCTTAACCTGTATGTTTGTGCCTTGATAGATAATGCTCTCTAGAATTTCGTGACAAAATTATCCATACATAAACCCCATCACAAACCCATCAGAAACCCCACCCACACAGTGACAACCCCCAGTGCAACTGAACAATCTAAGCCAAAACCCACACACTGTTCCCTCTCCCCCACCCCCAACATCACAAACCCTACCCCTACAGCTGCTCCCCATGGGCACTCTGCCCTCACCCCCCCCCCATCACAAACCCCACCCACACCGCAAATCCACATAGTCCCCCTCCAGGGCTTCCGCTTCCCCAACCCCAATATTTTCCCAGAACCACCGTGATAGATAAGAAATTGAAGGTGTGGTACATGAACGCAGATTGATTAACAAATAAATATGAGAAGAGGCATGAAAGAATCAATGACAAGTACCCAGACATCATAGCAGTCACAAAAACGAAACTCACTAAAACAATAACAGATGCAATCTTCCCACCGGGATATCAGATCCTGAGGAAATACAGAAGGTGCAGAGGGGGAGGAGGGGTTGCACTGCTCATAAACATCCGATGGGGTTTTGAGGAAATGGAATGCATAGGCGACATTGGAGAAAGGGACTACATAGCAGCTACATTTCAGTCTGAGGAACATAAGGTAGTCATTGCAGTGATGTATATCCCACCACAGAACTGAAGACGGCCAAGAGAGGAATATGAAGAGAACAACAGAGCGATGGTGGACACAAAGAGCTGAATCGTGCAGAGCAAAGTTACTGGTTATGGGTGATTTCAACCATAGGGAGATCAACTGGGAAAACCTGGAGCCTCACGGGGGTCCTGACACATGGAGAGCCAAGATGATGGATGTAGTACTGGAAAACCTCATGCATGAACACGTCAGGGACACAACCAGAGAGAGAGGAGAGGATGAACCAGCAAGACTGGACCTTTTGTTCACCCTGAGCAGTGCAGATATTGAGAACATCTCTAATGAGAGGCCCCTTGGAGCTAGCGATCACGTGGTTCTGAGTTTTGATTACACAGTAGAGCTGCAAGTGGAGAGGGTAACAGGAGTCAATTGGGAAAAGCCAAACTATAAAAGGGGAGACTACACAGGTATGAGGTACTTACTGCAGGAGGTTCAGTGGGACAGAGAACTGGTAGGAAAGTCATTAAACGAAATGATGGAATATATAACAACAAAATGCAAGGAGGCAGAGGAAAGGTTTGTTCCCAAGGGCAACAGAATTAATGGGAAAACCAAAGTGAGTCCTTGGTTTACCCGAAGGTATAGGGAGGCAAAAACTAAGTGCATTAGAGAATGGAAGAGGTACAGAAGGCAAAGAACCCAGGAAAATAAGGAGATCAGTAGAAGGGCCAGAAACAAGTATGCACAGATAAGGAGGGAGGCCCACTGACAGTATGAAAACAGCATAGCATCGAAAGTCAAGTCTGACCCGAAACTGCTGTATAGCCTCATTAGGAGGAAGACAACAGTCAAAGACCAGGTGATCAGGCTGAGGAAAGAAGGTGGGAAACTCACAAGAAACGATCAAGAGGTATGTGAGGAGCACAACAAGAGATTTAAGGAAGTGTTCACTGTGGAGACAGGAAGGACTCTGGGAAGACAGGACAGAGGGGGACAGCAACAGGGAATACACCAACAAGTGCTGGATGACATACACACAACTGAGGAGGAGGTGAAGAAGCTGCTAAGTGACCTTGATACTTCAACGGCAATGGGACCAGACAACATCTCCTCGTGGGTCCTTAGATAGGGAGCAAAAATGTTGTGTGTGTCATTAACCACAATCTTCAATACATCCTTTGAAACTGGGCAACTATCTCAGGTATGGAAGACAGCAAATGTAGTTCCCACTTTTAAAAAAGGAGACAGAAAAGAGGCACTAAACTGCAGACCATGGAGAAGATTATCAGGAGGAGAGTGGTGGAGCACCTTGAACAAAACAAAAGTATAAATGACAACCAGCACGGGTTCATGGAAGGCAAGTCCTGCGTCACAAATCTTCTGGAGTTTTATGGTAAAGTAACAGACGTAAGAAACGAGGGAGAGGGGTGGGTTGATTGCATCTTCTTGGACTGTAAGAAGGCCTTCGACACAGTTCCTCAAAAGAGATTAGTGCAGAAACTAGAGGATCAGGTGCTTGTAACGGGAAGGGCACTTTAATGATTCAGAGAATACCACACAGAGAGGCAACAACGAGTCATGGTATGTGATTAGGTATCACAGTGGGCACCTGTGACGAGCGGGGTATCACAAGGGTCGGTTCTAGGAGCAGTGCTATTTTTGGTATATGTGAATAACATGATGGAATGGATAAACTCAGAGGTATCCCTGTTCGCAGATGATGTGAAGTCAATGAGGAGAATTGAATCAGATGAGGATCAGACAGGCTTTCATAGAGGCCTGGACAGGCTGGACATGTGGTCCAGCAACTGGCTTCTCAAATTCAACCCTGCCAAATGCAAAGTCATGAAGATCAGAGATGGGCAAAGAAGACCACAGACAGAGTATAGGCTAGGTGGCCAACGACTGCAAACCTCGCTCAAGGAGAAAGATCTTGGCGTGAGTATAACACCGAGTACGTCTCTGGAAGCACACATCAACCTGATACCTGCTGCAGCATTTGGGCGTCTGGCAAACATGAGATTAGCATTCCGATATCTATGTAAGGAATCTTTCAAGACACTGTACACTGTATACGTCAGGCCCATACTTGAGTATGCAGCATCAGTTTGGAACCCACACCGGGTCAAGTACGTTAAGAAATTAGAGAAAGTGCAAAGATTTGCGACAAGGTTAGTTCCAGACCTAAGGAGAATGGCCTACGAAGAAAGGTTGAGGAAAATCGGCCTGACGACACTGGAGAACAGGAGGGATAGGGGAGACATGATAACAACATACAAAATACTGCTTGGAATAGACAAGGTGGACAGGGACAAGATGTTCCAGAGAGGGGGCACAGAAACAAGGGGTCACTCTTGGAAGTTGAAGACTCAGATGAGTCACAGAGATGTTAGGAAGTACTTTTTCAGTCATAGAGCGGTCAGGAAGTGGAACAGTCTAGCAAGCGATATAGTGGAGGCAGGAACCATACATATCTTTAAGACGAGGTATGATAAAGCTCATGAAGCAGGGAGAGAGAGGACCTAGTAGCGTTAAGTGAAGAGGCTGGGCCAGGAGCTGAGTTTCGACCCCTGCACCTACAAATATTTGAGTACAATTAGGCGAGTACTTGAATTAAAGTTTACTTAATCTGAGAAAAGAATGCATTTTTTATAATACGTACGTGAATCCTTTCTTATGAAGTTGGCAACCCACCCAGCCAGTACCTGCGGCCACATCCAGAACTCGCACCTGCTGCCTCTCCTTCTCTGGAACCATATTAGCAATTTCTTCTGCTGCAATACTTGGCGCTCTATACCCCAAAACGGCAGAGTTCTGAATATGTGCAGGAGAGAAAAATCTGACATAAACTATACATGTTATGGAAAAAATTAGACATATGTGCAACAATTTGGTATGTTTACTGATGAAATGCTTCACCACACAGTGGCTTCATCAGTCCATACAAAGGATAATGGTGAAGAAGAGGAGGAGTTTGAGGTAATCAGTCCCTCAGCCTTGTGTCGATGTAATCAGTCCATCAGTCTTGAAAAGAATACAGCATATGTACAAGGAAGTCACTTGAGTCTGCCCGAAATGCCTCAGCATTTCAAGCAGACTCCTTATAACATGTCAGTCACACATTGTAAACTATGTATGAAAATAGACTCATTATAACATGTCAGTCACACATTGTAAACTATGCATGGAAATAGACTCCTTATAACATGTCAGTCACACATTGTAAACTATGCATGGAAATAGACTCCTTATAACATGTCAGTCACACATTGTAAACTATGCATGGAAATAGACTCCTTATAACATGTCAGTCACACATTGTAAACTATGCATGGAAATAGACTCCTTATAACATGTCAGTCACACATTGTAAACTATGCATGGAAATACTCCTTATAACATTGCAGAGGAATGGTTAAAAGAACCGACACGTTGTTAAATTAGACACATGTGCAACTCTTGGGTATCCTTATTGAGGAAACGTTTCGTCACACAGTGGCTTCATCAGTCCATACAAAGGATAAACATGAAGAACAGGAGGAGAATGAGGTAATCAGTCCCTCAACCTTGAGACGATGTGGTCAGTCCATCAATCTTGAATAGTATACGGCACATGAGCGGAGAAGCAGCTTATAAACCGTGTGGCAGGAGAGGTGCAGCAGTCGTAGGTGGTGTCACATTTGTCCAATATGGAAGTAAGTCGTGCCCAAGGGTTAGGTAAGCAAAGAATTCCCAAGTATTAAGATCCCAAGAAGTTACAGTGTCTGACAGGATATCCTTTGTATGGACTGATGAAGCCACTGTGTGGCGAAATGTTTCCTCAATAAAGATACCCAAGAGTTGCACATGTGTCCTTATAACATTTCAGTCACGCATTGTAAAATATGCATGGAAATAGACTCCTTATGACATGTCAGCCACACATTGTAAACTATGCATGGAAATAGACTCCTTATGACATGTCAGCCACACATTGTAAACTATGCATGGAAATAGACTCCTTATAACATGTCAGTCACACATTGTAAACTATGCATGGAAATAGACTCCTTATAACATGTCAGTCACACATTGTAAACTATGCATGGAAATAGACTCCTTATAACATGTCAGTCACACATTGTAAACTATGCATGGAAATAGACTCCTTATAACATGTCAGTCACACATTGTAAACTATGCATGGAAATAGACTCCTTATAACATGTCAGTCACACATTGTAAACTATGAAAAGAAACAAAAATTGGAATTTGAAAAAGAATATAGTGTAGAAAGGTGAGGTGAAGCAGTCATAGCTGGTATCCTTCTTGATAAGGCAAGAGAAAATTTGTGTTTGCAATAATTTCGCCAAATACATTCTCAACCTAACAAATTTATATATATATATATATATATATATATATATATATATATATATATATATATATATATATATATATATATATATATATATATATATATATATATATATATATATATATATATATATATATATATATATATATATATATATATATATATATATATATATATATATATATGTCGTGCCGAATAGGCAGAACTTGCCATCTTGGCTTAAATAGCAACGCTCATATTGCCATATAGGACAAGTGAAAATTTGTGTATGCAATAATTCCGCCAAAATCATTCTGAACCTAACGAAAAAAATATATTTCACTGTGTTTGTTTAGTATTAGATTACTGTAAACTTATCTAATATATATTTAGTTGGGTTAGGCTAAAATAAATTGCTCTTGTTATAATAAGGTTAGGTAAGTTTTCTAAATTCCTTTTTGTGCAAAATTATAAATTTTTACATCAACATTAATGAAAAAAATATATCTTTAAACGTATAAGAGAAATTTTTAGAAAGGACTTAATTTTAAATGAGTTCTTGCTAATTGACCAGTTTTACATATTCGGCACGACATATATATATATATATATATATATTTATATATATATATATATATATATGTATATATATATATATATATGTATATATATATATATATATATATAAGTATATATATATATATATATATATATATATATTTATGTATATATATATATATATATATATATATATATATATATATATATATATATATATATATATATATATATATATATATATATATATATATATATGCACTAAGAAACCAACTCGGCACGGTTTTGGCGTTCAACAGGGCTGTGAAGCAGCTGCCCACGCAGCTGTCCGACGAAAAAGCCTTGGTCAAATTGCACTTCGCCAACGCTTTCAACTCAGTTAGAAGGGATGCTGCTCTCCATGCAGTTCATAGAAACTTCCCTTCCCTTTATCCCTTCACAGAATCGTGTTATAGTGTGACTTTCAAACTATTGTTTGGGGGACCATGACATTGACTCATGTGAGGGCATGCAACAGGGGGACCCTCTAGCCCCCTTTCTATTCTGTTTGGTCATCAAGGAAGTAACAGAAGCACTCTCCAGCGAGCTCAATATCTGGTTCCTGGACGATGGTACCCTAGCTGGCACAACAGAATCTCTCCTGGAGGACATCAGTAAAATTAAAGACATAGGAGAAAGCCTGGGCCTTTCTTTAAACCCCACCAAATGTGAAATAGTTTCTACCAATCGACAGATGATCCAAAATATTAGCGCCGTTTTACCAGGAGCACGAGCCATTGATCCAACCAATAGCATTCTCCTTGGTGCTCCTCTTGGGTCCAGTGTCATCGATCTGACCCTAGAAAAAAAAGTCTCAGACCTCTGGACGATGGAAAGTAGAATGAAAGACACATGATGCCTTCTACCTACTCACCAGGTGCCTGTCAATCCCAAAACTTACCTACTTTCTGAAATGCTCCCCAGCCTTCAGCAGTCCAAAACTCAAGGAATATGACTCTCTCCTTAAGACCATGCTAAAGAGTGTATTGAATCTTTCCCTTGAAGATGGGCAGTGGTTGCAAGCCTCACTTCCGGTCAGGCTTGGGGGGCTAGGAGTACGCAGATCCTCCCAGATTGCTCTACCAGCTTTCCTATCCTCTTCCATAGCATCAAACGAGTAAATAAGACAAATTCTTCCTGATAACCTCAGTGACTCAGATGAAATAAAAGACCCTAGTTATGCCAGTGCTGCTCCAGCACTAAACCCTAGTGAAGCACTGGCTCACAAACAGTCAAGCTGGGATGGCCCGATCTCTGAAAAGGTGCTTGACAACATGCTCAGGGCTGCAACATCAGATAGGGAGACTGCCCTTCTCCAGGCTGTGAGCGCACCTCACTCCGGGGACTTCCTCCAAACAGTTCCCATATCAGCAATGGGAACGCGACTCGACCCTAAGACCCTCCGTATTGCAGTGGCTCTGCGCCTTGCTGCCCCAATTCACACAGAATATACGTGTATTTGCGGCAAAGAGCAAGCAGACCAATATGGTCTACATGGTCTTAACTTTTCCAAAACCAAGAGCTGGCATGCAAGACACAATGAGGTCAACGACATCATAAAGAGAACCCTTGCTACAGCTGGATGCCCAGCCGAGAGGGAGCCACGATCACTAGCAGCCAACAATACCCACAACCCAGCAAACTGCCCCGACGGGATCACCATCCATCCTTGGAAGAATGGCAAGCTCTTAGCATGGGACCATAATATGTGTCCACACTGGCTGACACCTATATCCATCACAGTGTGGGGCGACAGGGAGGAGCTGCTGACCACAGGGAGGAGTACAAGATCAGCAAGTACAGGGACATAAGCCAACAGTATCAATTTGTCCCAGTGGGATATGAGACCTTGGGATCATGGGGAAAAAATGCCACACGTTTCCTTAAAGAATTGGGTTCCAGACTCATCGACACCACCAGGGACCCAAGGGCAGCCACTTTCATGTTCCAGCGCCTCAGCATGGCCATCCAAAGGGGAAATGCTTGGTGCATACTTGGCTCACATCCGGCTTCAGACGAGCTAGGGGAAATTCATGATCTTTAATACATTAAGAACATAAGAATGGAGGAATACTGCAGAAGGCCTACTGGCCCATACAAGGCAGGTTCTCATCAAAACGATGTCTTCCAAAAGCTACCCAAGAGTTAACACCCGTACCCAATGACACCAATCAAACCCAGCCCCTCCCACTCATGTATTTGTCCAATTTCTTCTTAAAGCTACCCAAGGTCCTAGCCTCTATCACCCCACTGGGATGATTGTTCAAAGCATCCACAACTCTATTAGAAAACGAGTACTTACCTATGTCCTTTCTAAATCTAAATTTATCCAACTTATATCCATTATTTCTGGTTCTTACCTGGTTCGACACCCTCAGTACTTTATTAATATCTCCTTTGTTTATGCCCCTCCCCCACTTATACACCTCAATGATATCTCCTCTCATTCTACGTCTCCCCAGAGAGTGGAGATTTAAGTCTTTAAGCCTATCTTCATACGGGAGATTCCTTTCACAGTAAATCATTTTAGTCATTCTTTTCTGTATGTTCTCCAACGAGTCTATATCCATCCTGTAGTAAGGAGACCAAAACTGAGCAGCATAATCTAAATGAGGCCTCACTAGTGATGTACAGAGCTGTAAAATAACTTTTGGGCTTCTGTTACTTATACTTCTTGAGATAAATCCAAGTAATCTGTTAGCCTTGTTGAACACACTTAGGAACTGCTGCCTTGGCTTTAGGTTTCTGCTTAACATGACTCCCAAGTCCTTTTCACACTCTGTATAATCAAGCTCTGCTTCACCTAGGTTATAGGCTCGAGGGTTATTTTCATTACCAAGGACCAGTACCTTACACTTATCTACATTGAACTTCATCTGCCATTTTTCAGACAAAGACATTAATTTGTCTAAATCCTCCTGGAGTTCATTGCTATCCTCCTCAGAATGAATCATACGGCCTATCTTTGTATCATCAGCAAACTTGCTCATGTCACTCGAAATCCTTTGATCAAGGTCATTAATGTAAATTATGAACAAGAGAGGGCCTAAAACTGATCCTTGTGGAACGCCTCTAGTGACTAATCCCCATTCAGATTTGACCCCATTAATCGAAACTCTCTACTTTCTATTGGTAAGCCATGCCTCTATCCATGCTAGAACTTTACCTCCTATACCATGAGCTGCCACATTTTCTTAAGAGTCTCTTGTGAGGTACTCTATCGAAGGCTTTACTAAAATCCAAATAAACAATATCGTATTCTTTATCACTGTCTACTGCCTCAAATATTCTATTGAAGAACGTCAGTAAGTTTGTCAGTCAGGAACGACCTCTCGTAAACCCATGCTGAAATTCATTTATCAAGTTATGCTCTTCAAGGTGACTTCTAATAATGTCAGCTATAACTGATTCAAATAACTTTCCCACTATAGATATCAGGCCCATCTGACATCTGTCAAGCCCATCTTCAGGCCCAGTGACATCTGAGGCCCATATCCTCGGGATATGGGCCTCAGATATCACTGAGGCAAATATCCCGAGGATATGGGCCTCAGTGGGATACCAGGCTTGTGAGTTTTTGGTAGGCCGTACATTCTGGCAGGTCTGGGGTTGCTGGGTATGGTGTGCAGAAGTTTCTTCCCTTGTTCTGAGTCCCTCAGAATGCGGCGAGTCCTTTGAAGAAAAGTTTTAGAAAGATTGTCCACTTGGTTAGTTGTGAGAAGTTTGTAGGTATCTGGGTCATTAAGTAGATTGAGCATTTTGTTCCTGTAATCGTCAATTGTCAAAGGCCATAAAATCTGGAACACCCTACCTGAAAACTCTAGAACTGTAGACACATTCATCACCTTCAAAACTACCATTAGAAAACATCGTATCTCCCTGATACACCCCGTCAACTAACAACACGAATACCACCTGGTGGTTAACACTTACACTCACTCACCCATTTGACCATAAACAGAAATATTAATCTCAATCTTAAAATAACGAATCCAAACTAGTCATAAGTTGGCCTGTGATGCTCCAATACTGAAACTATGTACTATGCCAAAACAAAAGCATTCACATTGCTAAACTCACAAACTAGTATTTAGTCACTCAACCATAATACCAACTTACCAAATTATTTGTAATATTTTAAAATTAAGAATTAAACTAAGTCTGCCTGAAATGCCTAGCCATGCTAGGTGTTCTAGTGGTACACTCTGTAATTATTATTTTACTACATGTAAACCACACAATAACAAAATTCTGTAAATTCAGCATTGTAATCCTTGTAGAGAATAAACTTTGAATTTGAATTTGATAACAACAGAAACCTCCTTTATTAGCGGTGGTGACCCTGATGGTCGTGTTTTCTGCAAAACCTTTAAGTGCATTGATGTAACGTCGAGGTATGACTGGGGAGCTGCGTGTTGAGATGGCTGCTGAGATGATGCCTTGAAGATAACATTTTTGGAAGTCGGAGTCATTGTGTCTGTAGTTTTTGGCGATGAAATTGAGGTCTTGTTTTGGTTTCGTAATTCCTGTTGCGAATTTGAGGCCTAAGCTGAGCGCTTCTGTGATTGACAGTGGGCAAGATGAAAGATTTTGAATAATTTCAGGTATTCCTAAACTTTTCCAATGACTATTATCGCAGAGAGTTTGTAGTTTGCTAGTAAATTTGATCTTCTGTTGAACATTCGCTGAGGTAACTCTGCTGCGAATGATTTCGGCGGTGCGTCTGTTCATGTTGCCCCCGAGTGCTGTGCCTAGTGTTCTGGTTTGGAGAAATGCTTCCTTTGTAGCATTGTTTAAGTCATCTGCACACTCATCAAGGTAGGTCCGAGCTGTAGCAGAGAAAGGAGGTTTGATGTTGGCAATTTGAAGAGTAGATCTTGGTAAGACCATTTCTTGGATGCAATCACGAAGAAAATTGTATCTGTTGCGAAGTGAATAAGCTTTTAGAAGAAGGTCCAGGTATTCTCTGTGTGAAGGATCCATTTCTACTGCAGTGTTTGACACGATGGAAATAAATGGTATAAAATACCGACACAATGGAAATATAAACACATATGCAGTATAATGTGATCCTTTATTGACAACGTTTCGCCCACACAGTGGGCTTTTTCAAGTCACAAACAGATCTACCTGGGGTGTGTATGTATGTATAATGTTCGCCAAGACCAGGGTCCTGGCACGGGTCTTAATCTTGAGATGACCCGTCTCTGGCTCCTGAAGAAGAATTGATTCTTCACTGTTGCAGCATATGCTGCTCAAGCACTGTTCCGGACAGTTCAGCTAGTGCCTCATAAGCGACTGAGGTTACTCCATCTCAGCTGTTTCCTGAGCTGGGGACTGGGCTCTGTCCGCTCTGATAATCTGCAGATTCATGGCATCCACTGTTTCCTGCTTTGTCAGTAAGCACACCCTCAGGAGTGTGCTGACCATCTGCCAGAACATGCTCTGTTGATCCGTGGAGGTGATTGTGTTGCAGATAATATCCGTGAATGCCTTGATGAGTGTTAAGAGATCCTCTCTGTTGAAAGCCTGCGCTGTCGGTGGGTTCGAAGCAGTGGATATTATCTGGGCTGTTGTAATCTGCTGGGACTGCTGAGGTTGTATTTCATCACTGTGCACACAGTGGCCTGTTGCTGTATGCCAGGTTTTGTACCCGGCATCTGCTGGTGAGGTGCAGGCACAGCCTGCATAGTGGCTGTGCCTGGCAAGGAGGCCAGTGGGGGCTCATGTAGTGCCATCTGCTGATTGCGTTGCCCAGATGTTTCCTATTGGCGCCGCTTGTTCCTCGTTTTTGTTTCTTCGTTGCGGTAGTGGGGAGGATGCTCCTGTTCATGACGCCTTGTTGAGTCTTCAAGGGTCGGAAATTCCTGGGCATTGAGTTGGGTTGCCTGATGAGAGTTCTGCAGTATGGCAGGATTCTCTGCAACCATCGTCTGCTGAGGGTGATGCTCTTCCGTAGCCTGCTGTCTCGTCGTTGGCGTCTACCAGGCCTCACGAATTCTAGTGAGCCTCTCAGGGCATCGAGGGTTCCAGGCATGGTGTTTCTGCCTGCAATTCGGGCATCGTGGAGTGGGTGACGATGCATTCTTCAGCTTAGTGATGCATTCCTCGGTAGGGTGGGGCTGGGTGCAGACACCGCAGATTACTCTGTTCGGACAGAGTGCACCCAGGTGTCCGTAACGCTGGCACTTGAAACAGCGAACTGGTTCTGCCGTGAAGGTCCTAACATCGTACCTGCCCCAAGAACCGATGTCCAGCTGGGATGGCAGCGGTCCTACATGCTGAATGAGGACCTGCCGGGTTGGTGCATTGCCTGCCGATTTTGCCTTGAGACGCTGAGCTGACACGACACTGGTGTGAGCTGCTACTGCCTCGATGGGCATCACCAGCGGGTATCGCATCACTACACCCTTGGTGACCTTCTGCCGAGAATCCAGTTCCTCCAGGGTGAAGGAGCGGTCTGTCTCCATGACTTTCTTCAAGATGATATGCATTTCCCTGTTGATAGGAGTCAGTATTGGTTCTCCCCTCAGGTTGAACCATATCTTGAACCTCAGTTTGTGCCGTGTTTCCAGGTGTGTAACCAAGCCATAGTAGGCTTTGTGTTCCCCATAAGCCTTTACCATGAAACTGGAAGGTGATTTGAGCTGGTTTACCTGCTCCTTGGAGGGACGGCGTGTCTTACTCTTCACATTGATCCATCCTTCCTTATTCTCTGGCTGCATGGTTAGGCTTGTCAGATCTGGAGATTTTTCCTCTGATGACACGGAGTGGTCTCGCAACTTCTTCGCTAGGATTGCGCCTCACATTTCTAAATCCGAGTCGTCCATTTCTAAATCCGAGTCATCCGTCGTGTCCCTGGAACATCGTGACCTCCTCCTTTCGGCAGAAGCCATGTGTCTGTCCCCGTGATGCTGGATTGTGATGTTGAACAGTACGTACCTCTCTGTGTGACTTCTGATGTCTGTGATGTGTCTGAATGTCCTGGGGTGTTGTTGTTAAAGATTCGCCGGTATTCTCCCGGCCCGGGCCCTTCCACTTGGTGGCCCGGCACTGGCTCCCTGTCTAGGGAGTGTCTGAGACCTAAGTCTCCCATGGGAGGAGGCACAAGTACCCCCCTCATCTTGTGAGCTACAAACTCGGGCTCAGGCACCAACCCTGCCCTAGAAGGGCAAGGCATGGTGTCGATCGTGCTAGCGCTGTGCTCTCCTGTGTGGAGTGTCGTGTGTTGGTGTTCATTTTCATTCATTCATGTTGATTAGCCGGCACTCCCGGTCCAGGTTCCCTCCAGATGGCGACCCGGCAGCGGCCCCCCAGGGGGGGGGGGTGACGATCATCTTCTTTCCTCTTTCTTGGCCCTCCGGTTGGAGGGAGTCGTCTTCTTCCATCCCGCGCTGACCTCCCCGAAGAGAAGCGCAGTCCGGCAGAGGCAGCAGTTACAGGGTCGATTGGAGCCACACCCCAGTTTTAGCAGACAGCAAAGTGCTGGGGAAACTTATCTTCATGGTGAATGGTCATGGACAGTCGTGCTAGAGGCTGCTGGGGTACGAACGAACGAACGAAAGTTCAGGTAAGATCCCAAATGGGATGAGCGGGGAAGACGGGACAGACGAAGAATAGTGCTGGAGAGGAGTGTTCCTAGTCGTAGAAATAGAGCCAGGGCTTAACCCAGCAGCGAAGGCGATCGTGGGACAAATGTTGAGAAAAGAAATTCAGGCTCTTCTGTTGGGACTCCGGTGGGTTGAGCGGGAAGGAAGGGACATGCGACGTTTAGCGCTAGAGAGGAGTGTAGAACTGGGCCATGTCTTAACCCAAAAGCTAAGGCGAATGTGGGTCAGAAAATGGTACCTGTCAGCGAATCCAAGGTTATTTGTAAATAGGGTTAGGAGCATGATCATGCAAGGAGTAGAAAAGGTTGTGTTGGTTTGTAGGTCTGCGAATGTCTTCGTCGAGGAGAAAGGTCCAGTAGTCATGTCGTGTCTCAAGTTTGTCTATCTGTCTGTCACTGAGCGTCTTCCAGTACAGATTCAGCGCAGGGATGTCTAATTGGGCATGGAGAGACTCGCTTGTGGCGAAGTCCTCCCATCTGACATCAAGCACCCAGCGCAGCGCCTTGTTCTGGACATGCTGCAGTTTAAGTAAGTTTGTTTTTGCTGCAAGAGAGAGAGCTAGAGGAGAGTAAGTTATCAGAGGACGTATTAGGGATTTGTAGAGGTGTAGTTTTGTGCGTTGAGAGGCATGTTTCAGCTTGTAGAGGCCCGCAAGGGCCTCACTAGCTATTGCATGCCTTGAGTGAATGTGTCCATGTAAACGAAGAAGGTAGTCAAGATTAACGCCTAGGACAGTGACAGATTGTGTGATGGGGATGTAAGTGCGGGTGTCAGCTGTTCTGAGCTCGACAGGTAATGGAGGATCACGTTTCCTGTAGTTAAAATATGTAATGCTGGATTTAGCTGCATTGGTTTTGATCCTCCATTTTTGTTCCCAGATGGCTATCCTGTCGACCTCATTTTGTGTTTTGTGTGTGAGTGTATCTATATTGGCATGAGTGATAAGTTGTGTAATGTCGTCTGCATAGGCTAGTGTGATGGAGTTGTGTATCCAGGTGTTGGAATGTCGTTAGTGTATAAAATGTAGAGGGTAGGGGAGAGGACAGATCCCTGGGGTACTCCGGCATTTAGTGTGAAGTAGAGTAACAGCCTTGGAATTTGATTCTCATGGTACGGCCGTCTAGGAAGTTGCAGAGGAGTTTACGAGTATTGAGAGGCAGGTTGAAGTTAGTGCAGAGTTTGTACTTGAGCCCTTCGTGCCAGACAGTGTCAAAGGCTTTTTCAACGTCTTTTGCAACCAGGGCTGTCCTGTTTCTTTGTTTTGTGTTGATGTGGATGTAGTTGAGAATGATGTTAATGGCATCCTGTGTGGATCTGTGTGTTCTGAAGCCAAACTCTCCATCAGAAAGTAGAGAATTGTGTTCCAGGTATCTGCGAAGGCGATGATTGATGAGTTTTTCAAAGAGTTTTCCTAAAGTTTCGAGGAGGCTGATAGGGCGATAGTTTCTGGGGTCAGAGTGGTCTTTATTGGGTTTGGGAACGAGGATAGCAGTAGTAGCTTTGAAGAGGGAAGGGAAGTATCCAGAGGCAAGGGAGGCATTGAGGAGGTTTGTGTAGGCAGTAATGATAGAGTCAGGAAGGTGTTTCAGGACAATATGGTTTAGGCCAGAGGCACCAGGAGCCTTGGGAGGAAGGTGTCTGAGGAGAGTTTTAACGTCTGTGTTGGTGCTGGGGTGCTGGGGTGGAAGGTACGCGAGTATTTATAGTCAGGTTCAGAATGTTGTGGTCAGGTGGAGAATGCTGCATCTGATGATGTACCGAGTGGGGTTAGAGAGTCTAAAATCTTGGGTAGCTTGGAAGGGAGATTGGATAAGTTTATGAGCAGACCTTCTGCAGTGTTCTTCCATTGCTATGTTCTTATGTGGGATAGCGATGAAGAAGTTTCTTGTAATAAAGTTGGTAGAATTACCGACAATATGTAAAGTAAAAGGACACAAGTGCAACTAATGTGACATTTATTGTGGCAACGTTTCGCTCTCCAGGAGCTTTATCAAGCCATTACAAACAATACATGGACACAGAGGGTACTTTTACTCAAGTACGAATTAATTGCTCTACCATATTGTATTACTTTTGTCACTACCACTACTACTACTACTACTACTACCACTAGTGAACATCGAAATGGTACCTCACTAGTATTCACCTCACTCTGAGCCTTTATATACCCTCTGTGTCCATGTATTGTTTGTAATGGCTTGATAAAGCTCCTGGAGAGCGAAACGTTGCCACAATAAATGTCACATTAGTTGCACTTGTGTCCTTTTACTTTACAAGAAGTTTCTTGGCAAGTGATTCAGCTATGTTAAAGAAGCCATTATTCAGGTTGAAGTTGTCGGATATAGAGATAAGCGATGATTCCAGGATTCTTCGGTATTGAGTGTTGTCTTCTCTGGCGATAAGTCTTGAGTTTCTGTAGTTTATTAAATGGTTACATAAAAACATAAGAATGTAGGAACACTGCAGAAGGCCTACTGGCCCATACGAGGTAGGTCCTTATCAAAACGACCTCTACCTAAAGCTACCCAAGAAATAACTCCCGTACCCCATGACACCATTCAAACCCAGCCCCTCCCACTCATATGTTTGTCTAGTCTCTTCTTAAAGCTACCCAAGGTCCTAGCCTCTATCACCCCATTGGGAAGATTGTTCCACGCATCTACAACTCTGTTAGAAAACCAGTACTTACCTGTCCTTTCTAAATCTAAATTTATCCAACTTATATCCATTATTTCTGGTTCTTACCTGGTTCGACACCCTCAGTACTTTATTAATATCTCCCTTGTTTATGCCTGTCATCCACTTATACACTTCAATGAGTGAGTGAGTTATGGTGTTGGATCTAATCACTGTTCTCATCCAGGCAGCAGAGTGCACAATTCCAAAGAAGTCTGCAGGACGCTCTCACAAAAGAGACTGGTGGTTCTACAACGACGAGATGCAGGAGCAGAACCACCGTATCAACTCTTTTAGGAAGATATACAGGCGTAAACCTACGGCAGAGAACAGGAATACTGTGAGAGCCATTGTGCAGCATGCCCGCAGAGTCTCTCAGAGTAAAAACTGAGAAATGGCTGGAGTGGTACTCAGCATTCGGGCATCACACCACCTTATCTGAGATATGGGGCAAGCTCAACATAGCAACTGGCAAGAGCAAGCCGAGGCCACCAGCACACCCGAACCTATCCCGGGAAGCTGAGAAGCTAGTGGTGACCTGTACTTAACTCAGTGGTGACCTGTACTTAACTCAGTGGTGACCTGTACTTAACTCAGTGGGGACCTGTACTTAACTCTGTGAAGAAGCGTCTTGTTTGCTCCCGTGGACTGAACCAAGATGCCCTCCATCGAGCAACTTTACCAGCAACTTAAGGAAGAATTGAGGGCAGCGAAGATGGAGATACTGCGATTGACGGCTGTGGTGACGTGTACTTAGCTCTGTGAAGACCTGTTTGTGTGCTCTTGAGTGGTGACCTGTACTTTGAGTGCTGACCTATACTTAACTCTGTGAAGAAGTGTCTTGTTTGCTCCCGTGGACTGAACCAAGATGCCCTCCATCGAGCAACTTTACCAGCAACTTAAGGAAGAATTGAGGGCAGCAAAGATGGAGATACGGCGATTGACCGAGGAAAACAAGAGGATTCGTAGTAGTCCTCCTGTTTTGAGTCCTCAGGTCAAGAAGGGATCGTGGTCAGTGGCTGGACAGCAGGGGACGACGAAGCTGACGATCAAGAAGACGAATGGAAAGCCAGAAACGATGAAGAAGAAAGAAACTGCTGTGGAAACTCCCGTGGAAACCTCCAACGCATTCTCGGTGCTACCCGACGAATGTGAGTCTACTACTGGGATCGTCACGACGAACGACAACAAGGAAGGTAAGAATATTGTTGTTGTTGGGGATAGCCAGGTTAGATACATGGATAGGGCATTCTGCTTGAAGGACAGGAGTAGGAGACAAAGGGTATGCTTTCCTGGGGCTGGGATGGAGGACATTGTTAGCCGGCTTGACAACATCATGAACGGTAATGGGATCAATCCTATTATTTGCCTCAGTGCTGGAGGCAATGATGTAGGCAAGCGTAGAAGTGAGGATTTAGTTAGAAAGTTCAGGACAGCTATAGACATGATTAGGAAGAAGGGGGGGCGCCCTGTTATATGTGGCATTTTGCCAAGAAGAGGTGTTGGTAATGAATGGTTGTCCAGAGCAATTGGTATTAATTGTTGGCTGGATAAACACTGTAAGGATAATGCAGTACCATTCATTGACAACTGGGACAACTTCTATGGCCGAAATGACATGTATGCCAGGGATGGGGTTCACTTATCCAGGGCAGGTGTGGGTTTTCTTGCTAACTCAGTTGAGGGGGTTGTTAGGACTTTAAACTAGGATTAGTTAGAGGTATGGGTTTAGAAATGATTAATAATGAGTATGGATATATTGACTTATGCTCTGATTTTAAGAATCTTAATAGTAACTGTCATGTAGTAACTCTGGGTAATGATAATTTCAGAAATTGTGTAAAAACAAAGATGAATAGGAAAAATGTGCAGAAGAAAAAACATATGATGGTATTTTATGCTAACAGTCGAAGTGCAAGAAATAAAATTAATGAACTACGTTTGGTAGCATGTGCTGGGAACTTTGATATCATTGCATTAACTGAAACGTGGTATGATTTAAAGAGTCGGGATATGACTGCTGAGTGTAATATTCAGGGATTTAAGTTATTCAATGTGGATAGATGTAATGGGAAGGGGGGAGGAGTTGCATTGTACGTTCGAGAAAATATTAATTGTTGCATAAAAACAGGTATAAAAATAGATGGAGCAGTAACAGAGTCTGTTTGGGTAGAGTTCGTGGAGGGTCAAGAAAAACTAATTCTAGGTGTAATATACCGACCTCCAGGCTTGGATCACGATAGAGGGAGACTTCTTTGGGACGAAATTGTTAGGGCTTCTGGACACAGTAACGTAGTCATAGTAGGGGACTTTAACTTTAGCCAAATTGACTGGAATTCTTTGACAGGTAATCTAGAGTCCAGTGACTTCATGGAAACAGTTCAGGACTGTTTTCTGAAACAGAGTGTAACTGAACCTACCAGGGGTAATAATTTGCTAGACCTAGTCTTGTCAAATAAGGAAACACTCGTGAATAATCTGGAGATCACTGAAGAGCTTGGCGCAAGTGATCACAAATCCATCACCTTTAGCATTAATTGGGAATGCAAGAATAATGATAATACAGTAAAAATCCCCGATTTTCGTTCTGCCGATTATAATGGACTTAGGGAACATCTGTCTAATCTTGATTGGGGTTATCTAGCTAATGATTTTATTGACGATAATCATACTTATGAATATGAAGGGATCTGCTTTTATGATTGTTTTCTTAATAATGTACACAGAGCCCAGAGTATATACATTCCCCAGAGAGAAATTAGGTCTAATAATAACGATCCCAAATGGGTTAACTGGAGGCTAAAGCATCTATTAGGGGAGAAGACCTGTTTGTGTGCTCTCTGTGAATCTGAACCAGGATGCCTTCTCTTGAGCAGCTTTACCAGCAGCTGAGAGAAGAACTCAGAGTTGCTAAACTGGAGATACGGCGATTAACGGAGGAGAACAAGAGGATTCGTAGTAATCCTCCTGTTGTGAGTCCCCAGGTTAAGAGGGGAGCTTGGTCAGTGGTCGGGCAACATGGAACCAAGCTGAAGATTAAGAAAACGGTTGGAGAGGCAGAAACAACGAGAAACCAGAAGACTGCCGTGGAAACTTCCAACTCATTCTCGGTGCTACCTGACGAATGTGAGTGTTCTACTGGGAATGCCACAACGAGCACCAAGGAAGCATTGGCAGACGTGAGTGAGACATCCCTAGAAACCCCAACGAAGACCATCGAGAACGTCATGACGAATTCTACAAGTGGTGTAATGCTACCTGGCGAATTTGAGTCGACTACTCGGAGCATCACTACGGACGACGCCAAGGAAGGTAAAAACATTGTTGTTGTTGGGGATAGTCAGATTAGGTACATGGATAGGGCATTCTGTTTGAAGGATAGGAGTAGGCGGCAGAGAGTGTGTTTTCCTGGGGCTGGGATGAAGGATATTGTTAGCTGTCTGGATGACATCATGAGAGGTAATGGGAGCAATCCTATTATCTGTCTCAGTGCTGGAGGCAACGATGTTGGCAGACGTAGGAGTGAGGACCTGATTAGCAGGTATAGGTCAGCAATAGAGATAATTAGGAAGAAGGGTGGGAAACCTGTCATATGTGGCATTTTGCCAAGGAGAGGAGTTGGAAATGAATGGTTGTCCAGAGCAATTGGTGTCAATTGCTGGCTGGACAAATACTGTAAGGAAAATGCGGTAACATTCATTGACAACTGGGACCTCTTCTATGGCAGAAATGACATGTATGCCAGGGATGGGGTTCACTTGTCTAGGTGTGGGGTGGGAGCACTGGCCAACGCAGTGGAGGGAGCTGTTAGGTCTTTAAACTAGGAATAGTTAGTGGTATGGGTTTCTGCGGGAAAACTGTGAAGTCTCAGGGTAGTAATATGAGTACTAGGAGAACTAGTAATAGGCAAAATGAGGTGGATATCGGAAGGCCAGTGGCACTAATTGACAAGGACAGTAATAGGTTTAGTGGAATAGCAGAAAGGAGCAGGAATGATAAAGAGAAAGGAGGGTCCTTAAGTATATATTACACAAATAGTCGCAGTGCTAGGAATAAGATGGACGAGTTGAGACTAGTTGCTAGTGCAGGTAACATAGATGTATTTGCCATTACTGAGACGTGGTTTAATTCAAAAAGTCGGGACATGCCTGCAGAATGTCACATTCAGGGTTTCAAATTGTTCCAAGTAGATAGAAGTATCGGGAAGGGGGGTGGGGTGGCATTGTATGTCCGAGATCGCTTGAACTGTTGCATTAAAACGGGTATTAAGTCTGAAGTAACACATACAGAGTCTGTTTGGATAGAATTTTCAGAGGGGCATGAAAAATTAACTTTAGGTGTGATATACCGTCCCCCAAATTTAGATAGGGACCAGGGAAGACTACTATGGGAGGAAATTGTTAGGGCCACAAGGCACGATAATGTAGTAATTCTAGGAGACTTTAACTTTAGTCATATTGATTGGAATTTCTTGACTGGGAATTTAGAATCATACGACTTCTTAGAAGTAGTTCAGGATTGTTTTCTGAAGCAGTTTGTGACAGAACCTACAAGGGGTAATAACCTGCTTGACTTAGTTCTGGCAAACAATGAATCCCTTGTTAATAATTTAGAAGTTTCAGAAGAACTGGGTGCTAGCGACCACAAATCAATTACATTTAGAATTGAATGGAAGTATGATAGTAGGGATAACTCAGTAACAGTCCCAGATTTTCGCTTAGCAGATTACGATGGGCTTAGAGAACACTTATCATCTGTTGACTGGGGTAACGAAGAGAGCTATCAATATGACAGTTTTCTGAACACAATACATGCTGCTCAAAGAATATTTATCCCTTATAAAGAAATTAGATCAAATAGAAATGACCTAAAATGGATGAATAATAGGCTGAAATATCTACTAGGGCATAAGAAAGGAATTTATAGGCGTATCAAAAGAGGCGAGGGTCATCTTATGAATCAGTATATTGACACTAAGAGGGACATTAAAAAGGGGATAAGAAAAGCTAAAAGGGACTATGAAATTAAAGTTGCTAGGGATTCTAAAACTAACCCAAAAAGTTTTTTCCAGGTATATAGAACAAAAGTCAGAGATAAGATAGGTCCCCTTAAAAATAACTATGGGCATCTTACTGACAAAGAGAATGAAATGTGCTCGATTTTAAATAATTATTTTCTCTCGGTTTTTACACAGGAAGACACTAGTAGTGTTCCGGTAATTAATTTTTATAGTGGGCCAGAAGAAGATAAATTATGTAACATCATAGTCACTAGTGAAATGGTTGTGAAGCAGATAGACCGACTGAAGCAAAATAAGTCACCGGGTCCTGATGAGGTTTTTTCAAGGGTTCTAAAGGAATGCAAAATGGAAGTCTGTGAACCATTAACTAATATTTTTAATTTATCTCTTCAAACAGGTGTAGTGTCTGATATGTGGAAGATGGCTAATGTAATTCCTATTTTTAAAACAGGGGACAAGTCGTTACCGTCAAATTACCGCCCAATAAGCCTGACCTCAATTGTAGGCAAATTACTAGAGTCAATTATAGCTCAAATTATAAGAAGCCATCTCGATATTAGCATAGCTTGATTAATGATACTCAGCATGGATTCACAAGAGGCCGGTCTTGTCTAACTAAGGCCGGTCTTGTCTAACTAATTTATTAACTTTTTTCAGTAAAGCTTTTGAGGCTGTTGACCACGATAAAGAATTTGATATTATTTACTTAGATTTTAGTAAGGCATTTGATAGAGTTCCGCACCAAAGACTGTTGAAGAAAGTAGCAGCTCATGGCATTGGGGGAAGAGTGCTCTCGTGGATCGAATCATGGCTTACAGACAGGAAGCAGAGAGTGTCCATAAATGGGGTTAAATCCGAGTGGGGATCAGTAACAAGTGGCGTTCCACAGGGATCAGTCTTGGGCCCGTTGTTGTTTATAATATATATCAATGATCTTGATGAAGGAATTACTAGTGATATGAGCAAATTCGCCGATGACACGAAGATAGGTAGGATAATTGATTCAAACGTAGATGTTAGGGAACTTCAGGAGGATTTAGACAAACTCTACTCTTGGTCAGAAAAGTGGCAGATGCAGTTCAATGTAGATAAATGCAAGGTTCTGAAGCTCGGGAGTGTCCATAACCCTAGCACTTATAAGTTAAATAATGTAGAACTTAACCATACAGATTGCGAAAAGGACTTGGGGGTTATGGTAAGCAGCAACCTTAAACCAAGACAGCAATGCCTAAGCGTACGTAATAAGGCAAATAGATTACTGGGATTTATATCAAGAAGTGTAAGCAACAGAAGTCCAGAGGTCATACTGCAGCTTTATACATCATTAGTAAGGCCTCACCTAGATTATGCAGCTCAATTCTGGTCTCCATATTACAGAATGGACATAAATTCGTTAGAAAACATTCAGCGTAGGATGACTAAATTAATACATAGCATTAGAAATCTTCCTTATGAAGAAAGATTGAAGACTCTTAAGTTACATTCACTTGTTAGACGAAGAATGAGGGGAGACCTGATCGAAGTGTATAAGTGGAAGATAGGTATTAATAAAGGGGATATTAACAAGGTCTTGAGGATATCTCTCCAAGAGAGAACCCGCAGTAATGGATTTAAATTAGATAAGTTTAGATTTAGAAAGGACATAGGAAAGTATTGGTTTGGAAATAGGGTAGTAGATGAGTGGAACAGTCTACCTAGTTGGGTTATTGAGGCTAGGACTTTGTGTAGTTTCAAATTTAGGTTGGATAAATACATGAGTGGGATGGGTTGAATCTGAGTGGGACTTTCACATCAGAGCTTATTTCTTGGGTAGCATTGAAAATTGGGTTGGTAAAATGTTTATAGTGGGATGAATTGTAAAGGACCTGCCTAGTATGGGCCAACAGGCCTGCTGCAGTGTTCCTCCTTTCTTATGTTCTTATGTAATATGAAGGGATCTGCTTTTATGATTGTTTTCTTAATAATGTACACAGTGCCCAGAGTATATACATTCCCCAGAGAGAAATTAGGTCTAATAATAACGATCCCAAATGGGTTAACAGGAGGCTAAAGCATCTATTAGGGGAGAAAAGGGGAATTTATAGGCGCATCAGAAGAGGAGAGGTTAACCTTACTGACCAATATGTTCAGCTTAAAAGAGAAGTAAAAAAGGCGATTAGAAAGGCTAAACGTGACTATGAAATTAGAGTTGCTAATGAATCAAAGACTAATCCAAAGGGGTTCTTTCAAGTGTATAGGACGAAGATGAAGGAAAAAGTAGGACCTCTGAAATCTGGGAATGGACAGCTGACGGATAATGAACTGGAAATGTATTCCCTATTTAATGACTATTTTTTGTCAGTTTTTACACAGGAAGATGTAAATGAGATTCCAGTAATTAACAATTATTTAGTTCCTGATGAATTTAAGTTAACTAATATTACTGTCACGAGGGACATGGTTATTAAACAGATAGACAAACTGAAACAAAATAAGTCCCCGGGACCCGATGAGTTGTTTTCAAGGGTACTTAAGGAATGCAAGATGGAGCTTAGTCAGCCATTAACGAGTGTATTCAATGCGTCCATCCTTACCAGTGATGTGCCAGAGTTGTGGAAGATGGCTAATGTGGTTCCTATATTCAAATCAAGGGATAAGTCAACTCCTTCAGATTACCGTCCAATAAGCCTGACATCTATAGTGGGCAAGTTATTAGAATCAATTATAGCTGACATTATCAGAAGTCACCTTGAAGAGCATAACTTGATAAATGAATCTCAGCATGGATTCACGAGAGGTCGTCCCTGCCTGACAAACTTACTGACGTTCTTCAATAGAACATTTGAGGCAGTTGACAGTGATAAGGAATATGATATTGTTAATTTGGATTTTAGTAAAGCCTTCGACAGAGTACCTCACAAGAGACTCTTAAGAAAAGTGGCAGCTCATGGTATAGGAGGTAAAGTTCTAGCATGGATTGAGGCATGGCTTACCAATAGAAAGCAGAGATGTGATGAATGGTTTGAAAAACCGACAAGTTGAAGATTGAGACACTTATGCAGCATATGGAAATCTTTATTCAGGAAACGTTTCGCCACACAGTGGCTTCATCAGTCCAATACAAAGAGGAAGGCGTAAGGAGAGGAGGAGAATGAGGTAATCAGTCCCTCAACCTGGAGTCGATGTGTTCAGTCCATCAATCTTGTAGAATGTACAGCATAGGAAGGAACGAACGAACGAACGAAAGTTCAGGTAAGATCCCAAATGGGATGAGCGGGGAAGACGGGACAGACGAAGAATAGTGCTGGAGAGGAGTGTTCTTAGTCGTAGAAATAGAGCCAGGGCTTAACCCAGCAGCAAAGGCGATCGTGGGACAGATATTGAAAAGAGAAATTCCGGTTCTTCTGTTGGGACTCCGGTGGGGTGAGCTGTGAGTAAGGGACTTGCGACGTTTAGAGCTAGAGAGGAGTGCAGAACTGAGTCATGTCTTAACCCAAAAAAGCTAAGGCGAACGTGGGTCAGAGAATGGTACCTGTCTTAGAAGGTACCTGTCAGCGGATCCAAGGTTATTTGTAAGTAGGGTTAGGAGCAGGATCATGCAAGGAGTAGAAAAGGTTGTGTTGGTTTGTGGGTCTGCGAATGTCTTCGTCAAGGAGAGAGGTCCAGTAGTCATGTCGTGTCTCAAGTTTGTCTATCTGTCTGTCACTGAGCCTCTTCCAGTACAGATTCAGCGCAGGGACGTCTAACTGGGCATGGAGAGACTCGCTTGTGGCGAAGTCCTCCCATCTGACATCAAGCACCCAGCGCAGCGCCTTGTTCTGGACACGCTGCAGTTTAAGTAAGTTTGTTTTTGCTGCAAGAGAGAGGGCTAGAGGAGAGTAAGTTATCAGAGGACGTATTAGGGATTTGTAGAGGTGTAGTTTGGTGCGTTGAGAGGCATGTTTCAGCTTGTAGAGGCCCGCAAGGGCCTTACTAGCCATTGCATGCCTTGAGTGAATGTGTCCGTGTAAACGAAGAAGGTAGTCAAGATTAACGCCAAGGACAGTGACAGATTGTGTGATAGGGAAGTAAGTGCGGGTGTCAGCTGTTCTGAGTTCGACAGGTAATGGAGGATCACGTTTCCTGTAGTTAAAATACGTAATGCTGGATTTTGCTGCATTGGTTTTGATCCTCCATTTTTGTTCCCAGATGGCTATCCTGTCAACCTCATTTTGTGTTTTGTGTGTGAGTGTATCTATATTGGCATGAGTGATAAGTTGTGTAATGTCGTCTGCATAGGCTAGTGTGATGGAGTTGTGGTATACAGGTGTTGGAATGTCGTTAGTGTATAAAATGTAGAGGGTAGGGGAAAGGACAGATCCCTGGGGTACTCCAGCATTTAGAGTGAAGTAGTCAGAGTAACAGCCTTGGAATTTGATTCTCATGGTACGGCCGTCTAGGAAGTTGCAGAGGAGTTTACGAGTATTGAGAGGCAGGTTGAAGTTAGTGCAGAGTTTGTACTTGAGCCCCTCGTGCCACACAGTGTCAAAAGCTTTTTCAACGTCTTTTGCAACCAGGGCTGTCCTGTTTCTTTGTTTTGTGTTTATGTGGATGTAGTTGAGAATGATGTTAATGGCATCCTGTGTGGATCTGTGTGTTCTGAAGCCAAACTGGCCATCTGAAAGTAGAGAATTATGTTCCAGGTATCTGCGAAGGCGATGATTAATGAGTTTTTCAAAGAGTTTTCCTAAAGTTTCGAGGAGGCTGATAGGGCGATAGTTTCTAGGGTCAGAGTGGTCTTTATTGGGTTTAGGAAGGAGGATAGCAGTAGCAGCTTTGAAGAGGGAAGGGAAGTATCCAGAGGCAAGGGAGGCATTGAGGAGGTTTGTGTAGGCAGTAATGATAGAGTCAGGAAGGTGTTTCAGGATAATATGGTTTAGGCCAGAGGCACCAGGAGCCTTTGGAGGAAGGTGTCTGAGGAGAGTTTTAATGTCTGTGTTGGTGAAAGGAGTGTCGAGTTCTTGGGAGGAGGTAAGAGTGTCTAGATGTATGTGGCTGTCTGGTGTTGTTTCTTGTGTGTGTGCAGTGTTCCAGTGTTCTATGTTCTGAATGTGTTGAATAACGTTAGGGCGAGGTGGGTGAGGGTGGAAGATGTTCTCCCAGATGTGTTTGAAGATGTTGGTAGCAGCCTGTGGGTCTGAGATGTGTGTGTTGTTGTGGGTGATGTGTTTGAATTTGTTGGTGGGAGTAGTGCCTCTGATTTTTTTGATAAAGTTCCAGAAGGCTTTAGTGTTTTTAACACGCTGCCTGTCCGCTTGTTGTATTAGTCGTGACCAGTGATTGTTGTGGTCTTGGTCTAGGCTGTGTAAAATGTTGTTTCTAAGGTAAGTGAGATCTAATCGGACTTGATTAAATCTATGTGTGTTGTAGAGGAAGCGGTTGTGGTAGCAGATAATTAGTCTTCTTGTACTGAGTGACGGTTTGAAGGAATAACGAGTGGTGTGAGTTTTCTTTGGTATTGCGATGTTGGCTGCTTGTGTAATGGTGTCCTGGATGAGATCAAGTTGAGTATCGATGTCAGAGATAGGTTTGTTGTTGTAGTCATAGGTGAGGTTAATATTGTCTATGTGTTGTTTGAAAGCATCCCAGTCAGCGTTCTTGTAGGAGAAGGAAGGTGTGGTTGGAATGAGGATAGGGTTGGAGGAGATGTGTAAGATGACTGGGATGTGATCAGAGCCTGTAATAGGGCCAGGTGAGATGTAATGTTGAAATAGAGAGCTGGCTCGGTTTGCCAGAATGATGTCTGGTTTGCCTTGGCCCGTGTGGTTGAAGAAGGTATTGAAGTCTGGGCCAAGATGAATTAGGTGTTTATGGTTTGTGAAGTTGAGTAATTGGTGACCAAGTTGGTTGTTACTGGTGTGATGAAAGGCAGTGTGTTTGGCATTCATGTCAGCTAGTAGGTAAGTTGGCGTGTTGGTGTAGTTGAAGACTAAGGAGAGGTCGTGTATGTTGAGAGTAGTATTTGGGCGAGCATAGGTGGTGAAAAAGATAAAGGGGCCGAGGTGGGTGTGTATTCTGACCGCAAGACAGTGTTGGTGAATAAAAGGGATTGGGAGAAATTCATGTTTTATGTTGGAATTGACAAGGATGGCAACCCCATCGTGGGGATCATAGGGGGACTGTAGTGCAGTATAACCATAATGGCGGATACATTGAGGGGCTTTGAGGCAGGTACTGTTTAGCAAAACAATATCTGGCCTCTCTGCTTCAAGGAGCTCGGCCAGTAGGTGTCTAATTGTAAAGTAAGAACATACGTTGAACTGAATCACCTTAAACGTGATTTAATGGTTTCGTCTTAGCAAAGTTAATGTCGGGGGAGGAGTTTGGATTAAAGCCCGTGATAGTGGTGCCATCAGTGGATGTGTGTTTGTAGGTGCTACGGACCCGTTTCCTGGAGGGGGAGGAAGAGATGGATCTGTTTTTATGTTCTTTGGTCTGTCCGTTAGAAGTTGGGGTAGGTTTAGGTTTGAGTGGATTTTGTCTGGAGGAGGTGGAGTTGGACCTGGATGAGGTTTTGGTTGTGGTGGAGTGGGCGAAGGTGGATGCAGAGGAAGTGGAAGTTTTGGTAAGCTGTGAGGAAGTGGAAGCTTTGGAAGGGGATGAAGTGGGTAAGGAAGTGGGGGGAGGGGTGGTCGTAGCAGTAGCAGTAGGGGTGTTGGTGGGAGGTGTAGAAGTAGTGAAGAGAGGTAGTGGAGGAGGAGAGCTGGTGGGAGTAGGAAGTGGGGGGGTGGGAGAGAGGAAGGAGGGAGAGGTTGTAGGAGGCTTGGAAGAGAAGCAGGAAGGAGGGATAATTAAAGAGGGAAGATTGTTAGCAGACAAGATTAGGTTAAGGACATGTGAGTAGTCTGATTGGTAAGCTTGTGAGATTACCATCGCAGAGTGGGCAGCAGTGGCAAGTTGACAGTTAGTTTTGTAGTCTAGTGTGGGTGTAGAAGGAGAAGTGCTTGTAGTCTGTGTGTTGGTGTTTGATGTGTGTAGAGTAGAAGAGGTAGACCAAGTGCGTGGGGAGGCCCAGGCATTGGGGGTAGGGGAGGGAGGTGTGGAAGGGGAGGGAGGTAAGGAAGGGGAGGGAGGAGCAGGGAAGGGGTTGGGGAGGGAGGGAGGTTGGTTTGCTCTGAGGGAGGAGAGAATGTGCTTTCTAGAAGGGCAGGAATTTGCAACTGCAGTGTGTGACCCGCCGCAGTTAGAACATTTAAGGGGGAGGTTGCAAGTATTCCAGAAGTGGCCAGTTGCTGAACATCTGGAGCAGACTTGTGTAGATGTGCATGTGTTTTTGTCGTGGCCGAATTTGTAGCATTTAAGACATTGTGTGATTGGGTGGAAGTTCGGAGTGAAGAGAGCGTTTGGAGGAATGCGGATGGTCTTGGCAAAGATTCCTTGACTGAAGAGTGTAGAGGCGTCAGCAGGAGTAGAACAGCGTATTTTGAGAATGGTAGAGTTTTCTGGTCTGTAAATATCGTCAACAGAGACTTTGTTCTTAGTACTGATATCTTTTATTAAGTCTTCTTTGTCTGTGTCATAGGCTGTCAGGAGAGAATAGTCTACGTGTTTAGCAATGACTGTGCTTTTGGCACGGTGCTCAGGAGTCCAAATAATGGTGAAGCCTGCGTTGAGAAGTTTTTGTCTGGTATCGCTTGAGGTGTACGCTTCGTAGGAATGTTTGTCAAGAAGGAGTTTGAAGCCTGAGTTGGTTTTGAAGACTTTAAGTTGAGGTGCACCAGTGATCTGATATAATAAATTTTCCGGACAGATAGTGGCATCAGGATTAGAAAATTTGAGGTTTAGCGAGAAGGAATTGGATTTAGTAGAAGCAGAGGCAGGTGTGGGAGGTTGGGGGAGAGTGGAAGGGGGGTGAGAGGTGGAAGGCAACGAAGGCATCGTCTAATTACGAAAAGATGTAATTGGAGGTGACAATCGGCCAAAAAGTGAGAGTACTCAGCTAGGCAAGTACGTGTAAGTAGACACACGTACTTGCCTTGCGCAGGACACTGAGGAGGTGAACTGTAGCTTGATGGAGCACTGTATATCCTGAGTGGTGGCGAGACTGGCTGTATGGCGTGCAGTCAACAGGCGAAGAGAATTCAGGCAGCAAGAGGCTTCCTGCCCTTCGGTCGGCAACCACCGACGCACCAATCCTGATGGTGGAGAGGAAGACGAAGGTCCAGCAAGCACTACTCAAAGCACTACTCAACACGGGGTAATTCGAGAGAGGCGAGATCGTCGATGTGTTAGGTAAGCACACGTCACCACTCGAGTTAAGTCGACTGACACTGACAGTGGCAGTGTCTGACAGTTGTGATGAATGGTTTTTCAAACCATTCATCACAACTGTCAGACACTGCAGCATCATGGGATCTTGTTACAAAGAATTCTTCAACACTTGTTCAACCTTTGGACAAAGACCTACTTCGACTAGTGGATGGTACCACTATGACCCCGCCTCCGGCTGCTTCACCTCACCTCACTACAGTATATAAGCCACGTCTACGGCCCTATGCTGTACATTCTACAAGATTGATGGACTGAACACATCGACTCCAGGCTGAGGGACTGATCACCTCACACTCCTCCTCTCCTTACGCCTTCCTCTTTGTATTGGACTGATGAAGCCACTGTGTGGCGAAACGTTTCCTGAATAGAGATTCCCATATGCTGCATAAGTGTCTCAATCTTCAAGAACATAAGAATATAAGAAAGGAGGAACACTGCAGTAGGCATGCTGGCCCATACTAGGCAGGTCCTTTACAATCTCTGATAACTCTATCCACTCATATGCAAGTCCCACTCAAATCCAACTACTCTCACTCAATTATTTATCCAACCTAAATTTGAAACTACCCAAGGTTTTAGCCTCAATAACCCAACTAGGCAGACTGTTCCACTCATCAACTACACTATTTCCAAACCAATACTTTCCTATATCCCTTCTATATCTAAACCTGTCTAATTTTAATCTATGTATTGTTTTTATAGTTCCTTGATAATGTGAGAAGTCACGAAAGTACGTTGAATTTCACTATTTTTTTCACAGCGGTTGTTTTGCACACACACACACACACACACACACACACACACACACACACACACACACACACACACACACACACACACACACACACACACACACACACACACACACACACACACACACACACACACACACACACACACACACACACACACACACACACACATATACATACATATATATATATATATATATATATATATATATATATATATATATATATATATATAATGTCGTGCCGAATAGGCAGAACTAGCGATAGTGGCTGAAATAGCAACGTTCATCTTGCCATATAGGACAAGTGAAAATTTGTGTATGCAATAATTTCACCAAAATCATTCTGAACCTAACGAACAAAATGTATTTCACTGTGTTTGTTTAGTATTAAATTATTGTAAACAAATATAAAATATATTTAGTTGGGTTAGGCTAAAATAAATTGTTCTTGTTATAATAAGGTTAGGTAAGTTTTCTAAGTTCCTTTTGATGCAAAATTAAAAATTTTTACATCAACATTAATGAAAAAAATATATCTTTAAACGTATAAAAGAAAATTTTAGAAAGGATTTAATTTTAAATGAGTTCTTCCTAACTGACCAGTTTTACATATTCGGCACGACATATATATATATATATATATATATATATATATATATATATATATATATATATATATATATATATATATATATATATATATATACATATATATGTGTGTGTGTGTGTGTGTGTAGATGAATGGTTCAGAGAACCGACATGTTGTTGAATTAGACACATGTGCAACTCTTGGGTATCTTTATTGAGGAAATGTTTCGCCACACAGTGGCTTCATCAGTCCATACAAAGGAGAAACTTGAAGAACAGGAGGAGAATGAGGTAATCAGTCTCTCAGCCTGGTGTACTAGCCTCACGAGCAGTATTTACATATTATTGTAACCACGAACGAGTGGTATTGATCAATAACAACACTGCTCTAGCCAAGGATTCGAACCCATGTTGTACTGGCCTGCCTCATGGTAAGCGAGAACCACATGACGCTTTAAACCACAGGACCACCCAACCCTACAAGAATGGCGCAGCCAGCACACAGCTAGCTGTTGGGATGTGCCATTCTTGTATGGTTGGGTGGTCCTGTGGTTTAAAGCATCATGTGGTTCTCGCTTACCATGAGGCAGGCCAGTACAACATGGGTTCGAACTCTTGGATAGTGCAGTGTTGTTACTGATCAATACCACTCGTTCGTGGTTACAGTAATAATATAGTGTTGGAGTGGTTGGTACTTTTGTTTAATAAATGTATGGAAGAGGGGAAGGTACCTAGGGATTGGCGGAGAGCATGTATAGTCCCTTTATATAAAGGGAAAGGGGACAAAAGAGATTGTAAAAATTTTGGAGGAATTAGTTTACTGAGTATTCCAGGAAAAGTGTACGGTAGGGTTATTATTGAAAGAGTTAGAGGTAAGACAGAATATAGGATTGCGGATGAGCAAGGAGGTTTTAGAGTGGGTAGGGGATGTGTTGATCAGGTGTTTACATTGAAGCATATATGTAAACAGTATTTAGATAAAGGTAGGAAAGTTTTTATTGCGTTTATGGATTTAGAAAAGGCATATGATATAGGTAGTAGGTTGGTAGACAGCAACCACCCAGGGAAGTACTACCGTCCTGCCAGATGACTGTTAAACAGAAACCTGTAACTGTTTTACATGATGGTAGGATTGCTGGTGTCTTTTTCTGTCTCATAAACACTCTAGATAACAGTGATATCTTGCTACTCCTACTTACACTTTGGTCACACTTCACAGACACGCACATGCATATATATATATATATATATATATATATATATATATATATATATATATATATATATATATATATATATATATATATATACACATCTAGGTTTTTCTCCTTTTTCTAAATAGCTCTTCTTCTTTATTTCTTCTATTGTCCATAGGGAAGTGGAAAAGAATCTTTCCTCCGTAAGCCATGCGTGTTGTATGAGGTGACTAAAATGCCGGGAGCAATGGGCTAGTAACCCCTTCTCCTGTAGACATTTACTAAAAAAGAGAAGAAGAAAAACTTTATAGAACTGGGATCCTTAAATGTGCGTGGATGTAGTGCAGATGACAAGAAACAGATGATTGCTGATGTTATGAATGAAAAGAAGTTGGATGTCCTGGCCCTAAGTGAAACAAAGCTGAAGGGGGTAGGGGAGTTTCGGTGGGGGGAAATAAATGGGATTAAATCTGGAGTATCTGAGAGAGTTAGAGCAAAGGAAGGGATAGCAGTAATGTTGAATGATCAGTTATGGAAGGAGAAAAGAGAATATGAATGTGTAAATTTAAGGATTATGTGGATTAAAGTAAAGGTTGGATGCGAAAAATTTGTCATAATAAGCGTGTATGCACCTGGAGAAGAGAGGAATGTAGAGGAGAGAGAGAGATTTTGGGAGATGTTAAGCGAATGTATAGGAACCTTTGAACCAAGTGAGAGTAATTGTGGTAGGGGACCTGAATGCTAAAGTAGGAGAAACTTTTAGAGAGGGTGTGGTAGGTAAGTTTGGGGTGCCAGGTGTAAATGATAATGGGAGCCCTTTGATTGAACTTTGTATAGAAAGGGCTTTAGTTAAAGGTAATACATATTTTAAGAAAAAGAGGATAAATAAGTATACAAGATATGATGTAGGGCGAAATGACAGTAGGAGCGATTGGTGGAATGATGATGTAAAGAGAGTAGAAAGAGAGAAAAAGTTAGTATATGAGAAGTTTTTACAAAGTAGAAGTGATGCAAGGAAGGAAGAGAGAGGAATGAAGCAATGTAAAAAGAGAGCAAATGAGAGAGTAGGTGAGATGTTATCAACAAATTTTGTTGAAAATAAGAAAAAGTTTTGGAGTGAGTTTAGCAAGTTAAGGAAGCCTAGAGAACAAAGGGATTTGTAAGTTAAAAATAGGAGAGGAGAGTTATTAAATGGAGAGTTAGAGGTATTGGGAAGATGGAGGGAATATTTTGAGGAATTGTTGAATGTTGATGAAGATAGGGAAGCTGTGATTTCGTGTATAGGACAAGGAGGAATAACATCTTGTAGGAGTGAGGAAGAGCCATTTGTGAGTGTGGGGGAAGTTCGTGAGGCAGTAGGTAAAATGAAAGGGGGTAAGGCAGTTGGGATTGATGGGATAAAGATAGAAATGTTAAAAGCAGGTGGGGATATAGTTTTGGAGTGGTTGGTGCTATTATTTAATAAATGTATGGAAGAGGGTAAGGTACCTAGGGATTGGTAGAGAGCATGCATAGTTCCTTTGTATAAGGGCAAGGGGGACAAAAGAGAGTGCAGAAATTATAGGGGGATAAGTCTGTTGAGTATACCTGGTAAAGTGTATGGTAGAGTCATTATTGAAAGAATTAAGAGTAAGACGGAGAATAGGATAGCAGATGAACAAGGAGGAACAAGGAAAGGTAGGGAGTGTGTGGACCAGGTGTTTACAGTGAAACATAAGTGAACAGTATTTAGATAAAGCTAAAGAGGTTTTTGTGGCATTTATGGATTTGGAAAAGGCATATGACAGGGTGGATAGGGGGGCAATGTGGCAGATGTTGCAGATGCATGGAATAGGAGGTAGGTTACTGAAAGCAGTGAAGAGTTTTTACGAAGATAGTGAGGCTGAAGTTAGAGTATGTAGGAAAGAGGGGAATTATTTCCCAGTAAAAGTAGGCCTTAGACAAAGATGTGTGATGTCACCATGGTTGTTCAATATATTTATAGATGGGGTTGTAAGAGAAGTTAATGCGAGGGTCTTGGCAAGAGGTGTGGAATTAAAAGATAAAGAATCACACATAAAGTGGGAGTTGTCACAGCTGCTCTTTGCTGATGACACTGTGCTCTTGGGAGATTCTGAAGAGAAGTTGCAGAGGTTGGTGGATGAATTTGGTAGGGTGTGCAAAAGAAGAAAATTGAAAGTGAATACAGGAAAGAGTAAGGTTATGAGGATGAAAGATTGGATATCAGATTGGAGGGAGAGAGTATGGAGGAGGTGAATGTATTCAGATATTTGGGAGTGGACGTGTCAGCGGATGGGTCAATGAAAGATGAGGTGAATCATCGAATTGATGAGGGGAAAAGGGTGAGCGGTGCACTTAGGACTCTGTGGAGACAAAGAACTTTGTTCTTGGAAGCAAAGAGGAGAATGTACGAGAGTATAGTTTTACCAACGCCCCTGTATGGATGTGAATCATGGGTGATGAATGTTGCAGCAAGGAGAAGGCTGGAGGCAGTGGAGATGTTATGTCTGAGGGCAATGTGTGGTGTGAATATAATGCAGAGAATTCGTAGTTTGGAAGTTAGGAGGAGGTGCAGGATTACCAAAACTGTTGTCCAGAGGGCTGAGGAAGGGTTGTTGAGGTGGTTTGGACATGTAGAGAGAATGGAGCGAAACAGAATGACTTCAAGAGTGTATCAGTCTGTAGTTGAGGGAAGGCGGGGTAGGGGTCGGCCTAGGAAAGGTTGGAGGGAGGGGGTAAAGGGGGTTTTGTGTGCGAGGTGCTTGGACTTCCAGCGGGCATGCATGAGCGTGTTTGACAGGAGTGAAAGGAGACAAATGGTTTTTAATACTTGACGTGCTGTTGGAGTGTGAGCAAAGTAACATTTATGAAGGGATTCAGGGAAACCGGCAGGCCGGACTTGAGTCCTGGAGATGGGAAGTACAATGCCTGCACTCTGAAGGATCGGTATTAATGTTGCAGTTTAAAAACTATAGTGTAAAGCATCCTTCTGGCAAGACAGTGATGGAGTGAATGATGGTAAAAGTTTTTCTTTTTTGGGCCACCCTGCCTTGGTGGGAATTGGCCAGTGTGTTAATAAAAAAATAATAAAATATGATAGAGTGGCAGATGTTGCAAGTATATTGAATAGGTGGTAAGATACTAAATGCTGTAGAGTTTTTATGAGGATAGTGAGGCTCAGGTTAGGGTGTGTAGAAGAGAGGGAGAATACTTCCCGGTAAAAGTAGGTCTTAGACAGGGATGTGTAATGTCACCATGGTTGTTTAATATATTTATAGATGGGGTTGTAAAAGAAGTAAATGCTAGGGTGTTCGGGAGAGGGGTGGGATTAAATTATGGGGAATCAAATACAAAATGTGAATTGACACAGTTAGTTTTTGCTGATGATACTGTGCTTATGGGAGATTCTAAAGAAAAGTTGCAAAGGTTAGTGGATGAGTTTGGGAGAGTGTGTAAAGGTAGAAAGTTGAAATTGAACATTGAAAAGAGTAAGGTGATGAGGGTATCAAATGATTTAGATAAAGAAAAATTGGATATCATATTGGAGAGGAGGACTATGGAAGAAGTGAATGTTTTCAGATATTTGGGAGTTGACGTATATGGACGCAGATGGATTTATGAAGGATGAGGTTAATCATAGAATTGATGAAGGAAAAATGGTGAGCGGTGCATTGAGGTACATGTGGAGACAAAGAACGTTATCTATGTAGGCAAAGAAGTATGAAAGTATAGTAGTACCAACACTGTTATATGGGTGTGAAGCTTGGGTGGTAAATGCAGCAGCAAGGGGACGGTTGGAGGCAGTGGAGATGTCCTGTCTAAGGGCAATTTGTGGTGTAAATATTATGCAGAAATTTCGGAGTGTGGAAATTAGGAGAAGGTGTCAGAGGGCCGAAGAGGGGTTGTTGAGGTGGTTTGGTCATTTAGAGAGAATGGTTCAAAGTAGAATGACATTGAAAGCATATAAATCTATAGGGGAAGGAAGGAGGGGTAGGGGTCGTCCTCGAAAAGGTTGAAGAGAGGGGGTAAAGGAGGTTTTGTGGGCAAGGGGCTTGGACTTCCAGAAAGCATGCGTGAGCGTGTTAGATAGGAGTGAATGGAGACGAATGGTACTTGGGACCTGACGAGCTGTTAAAGTGTGAGCAGGGTAATGTTTAGTGAAGGGATTCAGGGAAACAGGTTATTTTCATATAGTCGGACATGAGTCCTGGAAATGGGAAGTACAATGCCTGCACTTTAAAAGAGGGGTTTGGGATATTGGCAGTTTGGAGGGATATGTTGTGAATCTTTATACATATATGCTTCTAAACTGTTATATTATGAGCACCTCTGCAAAAACAGTGATTATGTGTGTGGTGAAAGTGCTGAATGATGATGAAAGTATTTTCTCTTTGGGGATTTTCTTTCTTTTTGAGCCACCCTGCCTCGGTGGGAGACGGCCGACTTGTTTAATATATATATATATATATATATATATATATATATATATATATATATATATATATATATATATATATATATATATATATATATATATATATATATATATATATATATATACATATATATATATATATATATATATATATATATATATATATATATATATATATATATATATATATATATATATATATATATATATATATATATATATATATATATATATGCGACTAATCGTCATTCAGACTTGATCCCATTAATGGGAACACTCTGCTTTCTATTGGTAAGCCATGCCTCTATCCATGCTAGAAATTTACCTCATATACTATGCAAATAAAAGGTATAAAATACCATCACAATGGAAATATAAACACGTATACACTATAATTTGTTCATTTATTGACAACGTTTCGCCCACACAGTGGTTTTTTTCGAGTAACAAACAGATCTACCTGGGGTGGAAGGTACGCGAGTATTTATGATCACGTTCAAAATCTGGGTCAGGTGGAGAATGCTGCATCTGATGATCTACCAAGTGGGGTTATAGAATCTAAAATCTTGGGTAGCACGGTGTACATTATTAAGAAAAATTCATAAAAGCAGATTCCTTCGTAATCATGCGTATGATCATCGTCAATAATATCATTAGCTAGATAACCCCAATCGAGATTTGACAGGTGTTCCCTAAGTCCATTGTAATCGGCAGAACGAAAATCAGGGAATTTTACCATATTATCATTATTCCTGTATTCCCAGTTAATGCTGAAAGTGATGGATTTGTGATCACTTGCGCCAAGCTCTTCAGTGATCTCCAGATTATTTACGAGTGTTTCCTTGTTTGACAAGACTAGGTCTAGTAAATTATTACCCCTGGTAGGCTCTGTTACACACTGCTTCAGAAAACAGTCCTGAATGTTTCCATAAAGTCACTATACTCCAGATTGCCAGTAAAAGAATTCCAGTAAATTAGACTACAGTTAAAATCCCCTACTATTATTCGTTATTGTGTCCAGAAGCCCTAACAATTTCGTCCCAAAGAAGTCTCCCTCTATCGTGATCCAAGCCTGGAGGTCGGTATATTACACCTAGAATTAGTTTTTCTTGACCTTCTACAAACTCTACCCAAACAGATTCTGTTACTATTCCATCTATTTTTATACCTATTTTTATGCAACAATTAATATTTTCTCGAACATATAAAGCAACTCCTCCCCCCTTCCGATCACATCCATCCAAATGGAACAACTTAAACCCTTTAATATCACACTCAGCAATCGTATCCAAATTCTTTAAATCATACCACGTTTCAGTTAATGCAATGATATCAAAGTTCCCAGCACATGCTACCAAACATAATTCATTAATCTTATTTCTTGCACTTCGATTGATAGCATAAAAAACCATCATATGTTTTTTCTTCTGCACATTTTTCTTATTCACCTTTGCTTTTATATAATTTCTGAAATTATCATTACCCAGCGTTATTCCATGACTGTTATTATTAAGATTCGTAATATCAGAGCTTAAATCAATATATCAGTACTCATTATTTTTCATTTCTAAACCCATACCTCTAACTAATCTTAGTTTAAAGTCCTAACAACCCCCTCAACTGAGTTAGCAAGAAGACCCACACCTGCCCTGGATAAGTGAACCCCATCCCTGGCATACATGTCATTCCGGCCATAGAAGTGGTCGCAGTTGTCAATGAATGGTACTGCATTATCCTTACAGTGTTTGTCCAGCCAACAATTAATACCAATTGCTCTGGACAACCATTCATTTCCATCACCCCTTCTTTGCAAAATACCACATATAACAGGATGCCCCCTTCTTCCTAATTTTGTTTATTGCTGTCCTGAACTTTCTAACTAAATTCTCACTTCTACGCTTGCCTACATCATTGCCTCCAGCACTGAGGCAGATAATAGGATTGATCCCATTACCGTTCATGATGTTGTCAAGCCGGCTAACAATGTCCTCCATCCCAGCCCCAGGAAAGCATACCCTCTGTCTCCTACTCCTGTCCTTCAAACAGAACACCATATCCATGTACCTAACCTGGCTATCCCCAACAACAACAATATTCTTACCTTCCTTGGTGTCATTCGTCGTGACGTTCCCAGCAGTCAACTCACATTCGTCGGGTAGCATGGAGAATGCATTAGATGTTTCCACAACAGTTTCCACAGCAGTCTCTTTCTTCTTCATCGTTTCAACCTTTCCATTCGTCTTCGCGATCGTCAACTTCGTTCCATGTTGTCCAGCCACTGTCCAGGTTACCTTCTTGACCTGAGGACTCAAAACAGGAGGACTACTACGAATCCTCTTGTTTTCCTCAGTCAATTGCCGTATCTCCTTCTTCGCTACCCTCAATTCTTCCTTAAGCTTCTGGTAAAGTTGCTCGCTGGAGGGTATCTTGGTTCAGTCCAGGGAGAGTACACTAACGTCCTCACTGAGCTAAGTACACGTCAACTCTGAGCTAAGAACACGTCACCACTGAGCTAAGTACACATCACCACATCAGCCGTTTCCTACCAACGCAGGGTGTCCCGAAAAAGAAAAACTTTCATCATTCACTCCATCACTTTCTTGCCAGATACATGCTTACAATACAGTTACAAAATTGCCGGCACTCCTTCAGAGTGCCGGCACTGTACTTCCCATCTCCAGGAATCAAGTCCGGCCTGCTGGTTTCCCTGAATCCCTTCATAATTGTTATCATGCTTACACTCCAACAGAACGTTAAGTCCTAAAAACCATTTGTCTCCATTTGCTCCTATCTAACACACGCTTGCTGGAAGTCTCAGCACCTCGCACACAAAATCTTCTTTACCCTCCTCCCTCCAACGTTTCCTAGGCTGACCCCTACCCCACTATCCCTCCACTACAGATTTATGCACTCTCAAAATCATTCTACTTCGTTCCATCTTCTCTACATGTCCGAACCATCTCAATAACCTCTCCTCAGCCCTCTGGATAATAGTTTTGGCAATCCCACACCTCCTCCTAATCTCCAAACTACGGATTCTCTGCATTATATTCACACAACGCATTGCCCTCAGACATGACATCTCCACTGCCTCCAGCCTTCTCCTCGCTGCAACATTCAAAACCCATGCCTCACACTCATACAAAAGGATTGGAATAACTATGCTCTCATACATTCCCCTCTTTATTTCCTTGGATAAAGATCTTTGTCTCCACAAACTCCTCAGTGTATCACTCACCTTTTTCCTATCATCAGTTCTATGATTCACCTCATCCGTCATAGACCCATCTGCTGACACGTCCACTCCAAAATATTTGAACACATTCACCTCCTCCATTCTCTGTCCCTCTAGCCTGATATCCAATCTTCCATTACCTAATTTTTTTTCTTATCCTCATCACCTTATTCTTTCCTAAATTCTCTTTTAATTTCCTTCTCCTACATACCCTACCAAACTCATCAACCAACCTCTGCAACTTTCTTCCAAATCTCCAAAAGCACAGTGTCATCAGCAAAGAACTACTGTGACAACTGCCAGTTTGTGTTAGATTCTTTATCTTTTTACCTCACACCTCCTGCCAGCACCCGAGCATTCACTTCTCTTACAACCCCATCAATAAATATATTGACCAACCATGGTGACATCATGCATCCCTGTCTAAGGCCTGCTTTTACTGGGAAATAATCTCCCTCTCGCCTACATAATCTAACCTGAGCCTCACTATCCTTGTAAAAACTTTTCGCTTCCTATTCCATACATTTGCAACATGTGCCACATTTCTCCCCTATCTACCCTATCATACGCCTTTCCCAAATCTATAAATGCCACAAAAACCTCTTTACCTTCATCTAAATACTGTTCAGCTATATGTTTCTCTGTAAACATTTGGTCTCCACTCCCCCTACCTTTCTTAAAGCCTCCTTTCTCATCTGCTATCCTGCTCTCCGTCTTACTTTTATTTTTCTCAATAATAACTCTACCATACACTTTACCAGGTATACTGGTGAAGGTTTACTCAGTCCTATCAGACCGTAACTCAGCATTTGACAGGTCTGGATCCTCCTTATGCAAACAAAACTATTGGAAAAATAATAATAACCTAATAAGAAAAACAATTTTATTACAATAATTCAAGCAATAATATAAAATAATTAAACGTGAAATTAATCCTACTTTATGAAAAATTAAAAATTAAATATATTAATAATTCGTAATCCAAAGCTAATTTATACATAGATGCGGGGTATAGAATGATGTTGTGCCGATGTTAGGTAATGGAAGATTGGATATCAGACTGGAGAGAGAGGGTATGTAGGAGGTGAATGTATTCAGATATTTGGAAGTGGATGTGTCAGAAAATGGGTCTATGAAAGACGAGGGTGAATTATAAAATTGATGAGGGAAAAAAAGTGAGTGGTGCACTGAGGAGTTAATGGATACAAAGAGCTTTATCCATGAAAGCAAAGAGGGGAAGGTATGAGAGTATAGTTATACCAATGCTCTTGTATGGGTGTGAGGCATGGGTGGTGAATGTTGCAACAAGGAGAAGGCTGGAGGCAGTGGAGATGTTGTGCCTGAGGGCAATGTGTGGTGAGAATATAATACAGATAATCCGTAGTTTGGAGATTAGGAGGAGGTGTGGGATTACCAACACTATTATCCAGAGGGCTGAGGAGTGGTTATTGAGATGGTTTGGGCATGTGGAAAGGATGGAATTAAGAAAAATGACTTCGAGAGTCTATATATTTGTAGTGGAGGGAAAACAGGTTAGGTGTCGGCCTAGGAACGGTTGGAGGGAGGGAGGGAGTAAAGGAGACAAATGGCTTTTAGGACTTGATGCACTGTTGGAGTGTAAGCAAGACAACATTTATGAAGGGACTCAGGGAAACTGGCAGGCCAGACTTGATTCCTGGAGATGGGAAGTTCAGTGTCTACACTCTGAAGGAGGAGTGTTTATGTTGCAGTTTTATAACTGTAGTGTAAGTGCGCCTCTGGCAAGACAGTAATGGAGTGAATGATGACGAAAGGTTTTCTTTTTCGGGCCACCCTGCCTTGGTGGGAGATGGCCAATGTATTAATTAATTAAATATATATATATATATATATATATATATATATATATATATATATATATATATATATATATATATATATATATATATATTTATAATTAACACATCAACCATTAGCATTAACATGCTAATTCACATATAGTTATGCTTTTACAATGGTTTACCTTATCATAATCTGAGCAGATCTCGTCGTAGATGTCAGTGAGTTTGGTCGATCTTGTACCTGGGTTGAACCGATCTGTTAGCCAAGTAACAGAGACGTCATCTTTTTCGCTTCTTTTATCCATCTGTGTCAGAAAAGAAAATTCAATTGACAAGTACATTTTCTATGAGAAATGTTCATTTAAATATTTCTACTATAACAGTCACTAAATATAATAGTCTAAATAGTTTATTGATCTACAAAGGCTTCTACAATATCATTTTTTACCCTAGACTAAATATTTTATATAATAACCAATAAAGGTTTGTTAAGTTCATCTACCTTACCTATGGAACTCCTCTTACATTCGTCTGTAATATGAAACTTGTTTAAGAGTTATTTAATTGATAGACATAAATAGCCTATAAGTAACATTATAAATCTTTGATTTTCTGAGGTGAGGCGTGTACATGTACAAATATTTCTTTGTAATGAACCAAGTTGAAAGTCCACAAGCCCCTCAAATGTTCAGTGTTTGACTACCAGTTGTAACAGCAACCAGTCAGGTTGAGGGGTTCTCCCCCAGGTGACCTGACATTTTCACCTACCCTCTGGTCTGCAGAACAGTCTCTCACTGGCTCTTCAGTGAGCAAAGTCACTTTACTTTCTCACGTAGCAAGGGCTTTAAATTGGAAAAATTCAGATTCATGAAGGATACAGGAAAGCACTGGTTTGGTAATAAAGTTGTGGATGATTGTAACAAATTCCCGAGTACCGTCAAAGAAGCTAAGACGTTGTGTAGTTTAAAAATAGGTTGGATAAATATATGAGTGGGTGTGAGTTGGACCTGACTAGCTTGTGCTACTAGGTCGGATGTCATGCTACCCATGTAATAGCTTTTATAATCTTTATTACTACTATAAGTAATATTATTACTAGTACTACTAGTATTACACCTCACTCTAAGCCTATATATACTCTCATTTTTCATGCATTGTTTGTAACGGCTTTATAAAGCTCCTGGAGAGCGAAGCGTTGCCACAATAAAATGTCAAATTAGCTGCACTTGTGTCCTTATACTTTACAACGTTCTTTGTCTCCACATATACCTCAATGCATCACTCACCTTTTTTTTTTTATTCAATTCTATGGTTAACCTCATCCTTCATAAACCCATCTGCTGACAAGTCAACTACAAAATATGTGAAACCATTCACTTCTTTCATACTCCTTCTCTCCAATGTTATATCCATTTTCACTTTCAACTTTCTACCTTTACACACTCTCCCAAACTCATCCACTAACCTTTGCAATTTTTCTTTAGAATCTCCCATAAGCACAGTATCATCAGCAAAAATTAACTGTGTCAACTCACATTTTGTATTTGATTCCCCATAATTTAATCCCAACCCTCTCCCGAACACCCTAGCATTTACTTCTTTTACAACCCTATCTATAAATATATTAAACAACCATAGTGACATTACACATCCCTGTCTAAGACCTACTTTTACTGGAAAATAATCTTCCTCTCTTCTACACACCCTAACCTGAGCCTCACTATACTCACACACAAGCCTATCCAATGTTATACTGACGCCAAATGACTTCGAACAGGCGATAAATGACATGCCCATGCACTCTGCCCCAGGGCCAGACTCATGGAACTCCGTGTTCATCAAGAACTGCAAGAAGCCCCTATCACGAGCCTTTTCCATCCTATGGAGAGGGAGCATGGACACGGGGGTCGTCCCACAGTTACTAAAAACAACAGACATAGCCCCACTCCACAAAGGGGGCAGTAAAGCAACATCAAAGAACTACAGACCGATAGCACTAACATCCCATATCATAAAAATCTTTGAAAGGGTCCTAAGAAGCAAGATCACCACCCATCTAGAAACCCATCAGTTAAACAACCCAGGGCAACATGGGTTTAGAACAGGTCGTTCCTGTCTGTCTCAACTATTGGATCACTACGACAAGGTCCTAAATGCACTAGAAGACAAAAAGAATGCAGATGTAATATATACAGACTTTGCAAAAGCCTTCGACAAGTGTGACCATGGCGTAATAGCGCACAAAATGCGTGCTAAAGGAATAACAGGAAAAGTTGGTAGATGGATCTATAATTTCCTCACTAACAGAACACAGAGAGTAGTAGTCAACAGAGTAAAGTCCGAGGCAGCTACGGTGAAAAGCTCTGTTCCACAAGGCACAGAACTCGCTCCCATCTTGTTCCTCATCCTCATATCTGACATAGACAAGGATGTCAGCCACAGCACCGTGTTTTCCTTTGCAGATGACACCCGAATCTGCATGACAGTGTCTTCCATTGCAGACACTGCAAGGCTCCAGGCGGACATCAATCAAATCTTTCAGTGGGCTGCAGAAAACAATAAGAAGTTCAACAATGAGAAATTTCAGTTACTTAGATATGGTAAACACGAGGAAATTAATCTTCATCAGAGTACAAAACAAATTCTGGCCACAAAATAGAGCGAAACACCAAGGTCAAAGACCTGGGAGTGATCATGTCGGAGGATCTCACCTTCAAGGACCATAACATTGTATCAATCGCATCTGCTAGAAAAATGACATGATGGATAATGAGAACCTTCAAAACAAGGGAGGCCAGCCCATGATGACACTCTTCAGGTCACTTGTTCTATCTAGGCTGGAATATTGCTGCACACTAACAGCACCTTTCAAGGCAGGTGAAATTGCTGACCTAGAAAATGTACAGAGAACCTTCACGGTGCGCATAATGGAGATAAAACACCTCAATTACTGGGAGCGCTTGAGGTTCCTAAACCTGTATTCCCTGGAACGCAGGAGGGAGAGATACATGATTATATACACCTGGAAAATCCTAGAGGGACTAGTACCGAACTTGCACACGAAAATCACTCACTACGAAAGCAAAAGACTTGGCAGACGATGCAACATCCCCCCAATGAAAAGCAGGGGTGTCACTAGCACGTTAAGAGACCATACAATAAGTGTCAGGGGCCCGAGACTGTTCAACTGCCTCCCAGCACACATAAGGGGGATTACCAACAGACCCCTGGCAGTCTTCAAGCTGGCACTGGACAAGCACCTAAAGTCAGTTCCTGATCAGCCGGGCTGTGGCTCGTACGTTGGTTTGCGTGCAGCCAGCAGCAACAGCCTGGTTGATCAGGCTCTGATCCACCAGGAGGCCTGGTCACAGACCGGGCCGCGGGGGCGTTGACCCCCAGAACTCTCTCCAGGTAAACTCCAGGTACAATAAATACTATTCACCTCTCACCCTACGTAAACGGACTCATGAGCAGACTTGTTTCTTTATTTTTCGTCCGATTTCGGTTATATTTGGTATATTTTAAGAAGTTTATATGAATAATAATTTGACTAATTTTCAATAAAACGGCCCAAAAAATGAGAAAGAAATGTAAAAATGATGTTTGGCGTCAAAATGGCACTTACTGGCACAGCGAAAAGCGTTTTGGACTCACTACTGATAAGACAAAGTCAGTCCAATTTCTGGGTGAATTTAAATATTCCAGTATACATGTTCTTCATACCTACAAAACAAATTGGTAAGTTTTTGACATGTAGCAAAATATTTGTCCTTTACCACCACACAATTGAAAAATAATTGAGATATTTATCAAATTATTACACAAAATTTCGAGCATGCATTTGTTTATGTTTGGTGTGAAAACCACTTCAATCCGTCCATTATTAATGGAACAGATCAATATCTTACTTCTGAGATATCCAGATAATCGGGGTAAGTGTGCACATAGCATATAACTCGGAAATAAATCGCGATAAATCTCTCTATTTTTTACGTTTTTTCTTATAATAATGGAGATCTAGGAGTGTTTGTTCTGACGTTATTTAACAACGTTTCCTTTCGTTATAGACCAGAGGTACAAATAAGAGAACTTAATTATCTGATGATCTTATCCCAGAGCTACAACCTCCGCCGCCTACCCCACTAATATAATGTGGTAAATATTATTCATTTTGGAGTCTTTATTATAGTTCTGGGGTATTTATCGTGTGTCTGATATCAATTTTGAATAAATGTGATAGGTTGATAACCTTTATTACTAATGTTAGTGTTGAATTCATATTATTAAGTGAGCAAATCACATGCAGGAAGCTTACAGGGCATTATCTGAATTATTACCTGCAAGAAATTTGGGTGAGGTAAGTGGGACATAAGTCACCGCAGGTCAATGAACTGTTGCTCCTTCATTACCTACTACTTACCACTCTCACACAAAGCTAGATCTGACATTAAATTAATAATTACAAAAAATAAACATTAATACCAATAAGGTTAAATTATAAAATAATGTGGACTATACATGATTAGGCTTGCTGGGTACACAAAAGAAATTGGAATTAACACTTACCATTTAATTACTGGAAGACACTTAATGCTGATGGAACACACCCTAACATTACCCTAACAGCTAAAAACTCAAAAATTACTGAACATCGTGAGTAGTGTATTTTGGGGATCGGCGATGTATGCCTGAGTGACGCAAAATGGCGGCAGTCCCCATCCACTTCTGGTCCCCCTTCGCCCCAACTCTGGCCCCGCCCCAATCGCCAGTGTACCCACCCATGCACCCCACCTGTGCCCCCATGCCCCCTTGCTCCCAGAGCACCCATGCTCCTCGAAGTTTTCGAATTTTAGGAGATTTTGTAATTTTTTGAGTTTTACAAAGTTTTCGAGAATATTGTCTATTGTTCTAAAATTTTACCCTTTGTAGACAATGCTACCAATTTTTTTCGAATTTTGAGGGTTTCTGAATATTTTTGAGTCACCCTCCATCTCCTGGGATCAAGGTTTACCTCAATTATTTTTCAATGCTTCACTCCCTAGGATCAAGATATACTCCAAGGTAGACACATTCTGGGTTCCCCCTTATGAGAGTCAAGTATCCATTTTCACTTCTTCCTATGGGTGCCTTTTAAAAAATTCTCGATATCAGAAACCCCCTATGGGGTATGGTAAATGTTCCCCCTATAGGGGTAAGCATTCAAAAGATTTTGGGGGTAAGATCCCCTTATGGGGGTCCGAGGTATGGTAAAGATCCTCCCTATGGGTTATGGTAAGGTCTTCCCTATGGGGGTACGACAGGTTGAATCAAGCAAACACAGGTGGATAAACACTAACTTAACCAACAAGATAAAACAGGATAATACACTTTTTGTTATTTATTTTCCACTCTTTCATTATTAATAAATTTAATACAAGTTTCCTCTCTTTCCTTCACTCTCATCTCCCTCCATACACACCCAATCTCACCCTCACTCTATCCACAGCCCCTCAATTTTCACTAGTCTCATAAATCCACTTACATTTGTTTTCCACTCATAACCCCGCATCAACCCACAACTAACACTCCTCCAGGCACCATCTCCTTAAATCATGGTCACCACAATTTATCTATCTTACCTACTCCATATCCTCAAAAATCACATACCCCTCTCAATCTCATCCACAACTCAAAACATTTCACAACACCCAACATCTCACTACCCATCTATTGTGTCATGTTTGTAAAACAAGATACAAAATTTCACTCAACACACAACACCCCCACAATTTTCTCGTTTTCGTAATACAACAAAAGATATCACTTCACAAGTCACAAGACATTACATTCTTTCACTTACGACTTATAACCTCTTATTCACCCTCAATTTCACTTGTCACAATTTTTACATACCAGGATTTAAGATTTCAATTGTTATAATAACCACAACATTCTTAACTACCACTCTCGACTCCATCCCACACTCCTCAACTCTACGTGTCTTCTGTTCAAATGACCTTATTTAACCATTTGCATGCATGTCGAGGACTGTGGGTGATCTTATCTGAGTTACCTCAGATAAGATCACAGGTCACAGCAGGAACTGACCTGCCTTCTCTCTACCTCACTACCACACCACCACCACCACCACCACCACCACCACCACCACCACCACCACCACCACCACCACCACCACCACCACCACCACCACCACCACCACCACCACCACCACCACCTCCACCACCACCACCACCACCACCACCACCACCACCACTATTCAACCTATATAACTACCACCTATATATTTTCTTGAAAATATTCACACTCGATCTTTGTTTTCATTAAAATTTTCTCAAAATCCCCATTATTTCATTAAAATTTACACAAAATCCCACATTCTCTGGACTTAAAGAGCATAACTCATCCCAAGGCTCCCATACAACTCACAATTTTCACTCAGCTCAATAATATCCACATATCATAACATACACTATTGCAACACGCTGTGCAAGTCCTCCAACATTTCTCAACACCCAATTTTTTAATAATAAGCTTTCCACATCCCTTGTCACAACACCTAAAAGGCACTTGACACAATTTTTTCGCTAATACAAGAAAAGATACATGTCACGCACACACACACTCACACACACACACACACACACACACACACACTCACACACACACACACAGTACACTGCCAGGTCCCCAAACCTCACAGAACCCCCAAAACACAGTGTTGGAGAGGAAACTGAAGGTATGGTACACCCACGCTGATTGAATAACAAATGAGTGGGAGGAGTGGCACGAAAGAGTCAAACAGGCATCACTGGACATCATAGCTGTCACAGAAACCAAGCTCACAGGTATGATAACAGATGCCATCTTTTCAACAGTATATCAAATCCTGAGGAAAGACAGAGGGAACAGAGTGGGTGGATGAGTGGCACTGCTGGTCAAAAACCGATGGAAGTTTGATGTGCAGGAGAGAGGAGATAGTGCAGAAACAAGACATTACATAAGAGGAATGCTTCAATCTGGAGATCCCAAGGTGGTAATTGCAATCCACCACAGAACAACAGGAGGCCGAGGCAAAAATATGATTAGAGTAATAGAGCGAAGGTTGACACATTGGCTGAAGTGGCAAGAAGGGCTCACGTGAGCAGGGCAAAGCTACTGATCATGGGTGACTTCAACCACAAGGAAATCGGTTTGGAGAACTTGGAGCCACATGGGGGACAAGAAACGTGGAGGGCTAAGATGATGGAGGTAGAACTAGAAAACTTCATGCACCAACGCGTAAGGGACACTACCAGAGAAAGAGGAGGGGATGAACCAGCGAGACTGGACCTAGTTTTCACCCTGAGTAGTGCAGATATCGAGGACATCACATATGAAAGACCCCTTGGGGCCAGCAATCATGTGGTTTTAAGGTTCAAATACACAGTAGAGTTACAAGTGTAGGGGGGAACAAGAAGAGCCAGACAAACGAAGCCAAACTATAAGAAGCGTGACTATGCAGGAATGAAGAACTTCCTGAATGGGGTTTAGTGGGACAAAGAACTGGCAGGGAATTCAGGAAATGAGAAGATGGAATACGTGGCAACAATATGCAAGGATGCTGAGGAGAGGTTTGTACCCAATAGTAACAGGAATAATGATAAAGCTGGACGAGCTCGTGGTTCACCCAAAGGTGCAGGGAGGCCAAAACCAAGTGTGCTAGGGGAGGGAAGAAGTATAAAAGGCAAAGGACCCAGGAGAATTAGGAGATCAGTCATAGAGCCAGAAATGACTATGCACAAGAAAGAAGGGAGGCCCATGAAAATGACATAGCAGCGAAAGCCAAATCAGACCCAAAGCTGTTGCTCAGCCACATCAGGAGGAAAACAACAGTCAAGGACCGGGAAATCAGGCTAAGGAAGGAAGGAGGAAAGATCACAAGAAATGACCATGAAGTATGTGAGGAACTCAACATGAGATTCAAAGAAGTGCTCACAGAGGAGACAGAAGGGACTCCAGAAAGACAGAGAGGTGGGGTATGCAAAGTCATGGAGAAGATTATCAAGAGAATAGTGGTGGAACACCTATAAAGAAATGAGCTTATCAACAACAGCCAACATGGTTTCAGGTACGGGAAATCCTGTGTCACAAACCTACTGGAGTTCTATGACAGCGTGACAGCAGTAATACAAGAGAGAAAGGGGTGGGTAGATTGCATTTTCTTGAGCTGTGAGAAGGTGTTTTACACAGTGCCACATAAAAGATTAGTGCAAAAACTGGAAGACCAAGCAGGGATAACAGCAAAGGCACTACAATGGATCAGGGAATACTTGTCAGGAAGACAGCAGCGACTCATGGTACATGGCGAGGTGTCAGAGTGGGCACCTGTGACCAGCGGGGTCCTACAGGGGTCAGTCCTAGGACCAGTGCTGTTTCTGGTATTTGTGAACGACATGACAGAAGGAATAGAGTCCGAGGGGTCCCTGTTTGCAGATGACATGAAGTTGACGAGAAGAATTCAATCACATGAGGACCAGGCAGAACTACAAAGGGATCTGGACAGGCTGCAGACCTGGTCCAGCAATATGCTCCTGGAGTTCAACCCCACCAAATGTAAAGTCATGAAGGGCAGAGAAGACTGCAGATGGAGTAGAGTCTAGGGGGACAGAGGCTACAAACCTCACTCAAAGAAAAAGATCTTGGGGTGAGTCTAACACTAGGCACATCTGAGGCACAAATCAACCAAATAACTGCTGCAGCATATTGGCACCTAGCAAACCTAACAAAAGCATTCATCTATTTTAAAAAGGAATCGTTCAGGACCCTGTACACTGTGTACGTTAGGCCCATATTGGAGAATGCGGCACCAGTCTGGAACCCACATCTAGCAAAGCACATCAAGAAACTAGAAAAAGAGCAAAGGTTTGTAACAAGACTAGTCCCAGAGCTAAGAAGTATGTCCTACGAGGACATATGTGTTACCACTCAACGAGTGTGTTTAACTCCAAGCATCATATCTCCACGAACCCTCTCAACATTAACACTATAACATAACATGAGCACTATAACATGAGTGCTATAACATAACACGAGCACTATAACATAACATGAACACTATAACATAACACGAGCACTATAACATAACATGAGCACTATAACATAACACGAGCACTATAACATAACACGAGCACTGTAACACATAATGAATACTATAACATAACATGAGCACTATAACATAACATGAACACTATAACATAACATGAACACTATAACATAACATGAGCACTATAACATAACATGAACACTATAACATAACACGAGCACTATAACATAACATGAGCACTATAACATAACATGAACACTATAACATAACATGAGCACTATAACATAACATGAACACTATAACATAACATGAGCACTATAACATAACATGAACACTATAACAAAACATGAACACTATAACATAACATAAGAACATAAGAAAGAAGGAACACTAACATGAGCACTATAACATAACATGAACACTATAATAACATGAACACTATAACATAACATGAGGACTATAACATAACATGAACACTATAACATAACATGAGCACTATAACACAACATGGACACTATAACATAACATGAGCACTATAACATAACATGAACACTATAACATAACATGAGCACTATAACATAACATGAACACTATAACATAACATGAACACTATAACATAACATGAGCACTATAACATAACATGAGCACTATAACATAACATGAACACTATAACATAACATGAACACTATAACATAACATGAGCACTATAACATAACATGAGCACTGTAACATAACATGAGCACTATAACATAACATGTACACTATAACATAACATGACCACTATAACATAACATGAGCACTATAACATAACATGAACACTATGACATAACATGAGCACTGCAACATAACATGAGCACTATAACATAAAATGAGCACTATAACATAACATGAACACTATAACATATCATGAGCACTGTAACATAACATGAGCACTATAACATAACATGAGCACTATAACATAACATGAACACTATAACATAACATGAACACTATAACATAACATGAACACTATAACATAACATGAACACTATAACATAACATGAACACTATAACATAACTTGAACACTATAACATAACATGAGCACTATAACATAACATGAACACTATAACATAACTGGAACACTATAACAACATGAACACTATAACATAACATGAGCACTGTAACATAACATGAGCACTGTAGCATAACATGAACACTATAACATAACATGAACACTATAACATAACATGAGCACTGTAACATAACATGAACACTATAACATAACTTGAACACTATAACATAACATGAACACTATAACATAACATGAACACTATAACATAACTTGAACACTATAACATAACATGAACACTATAACATAACTTGAACACTATAACATAACATGAACACTATAACATAACTTGAACACTATAACATAACATGAACACTATAACATAACTTGAACACTATAACATAACATGAGCACTATAACATAACATGAACACTATAACATAACATGAACACTATAACATAACTGGAACACTATAACAACATGAACACTATAACATAACATGAGCACTGTAACATAACATGAGCACTATAACATAACATGAACACTATAACATAACATGAGCACTGTAACATAACATGAGCACTGTAACATAACATGAGCACTATAACATAATATGGGCACTGTAACATAACATGAGCACTGTAACATAACATGAACACTATAACATAACATGAACACTATAACATAACACGAGCACTGTAACACATAATGAATACTATAACATAACATGAGCACTATAACATAACATGAACACTATAACATAGCATGAACACTATAACATAGCATGAGCACTATAACATAACATGAACACTATAACATAACATGAGCACTGTAACATAACATGAACACTATAGCATAATATGGGCACTGTAACATAACATGAGCACTATAACATAACATAACATAACATAACATGAGCACTATAACATAACATAACATGAGCACTATAACATAACATGAACACTATAACATAACATGAACACTATAACATAACATGAACACTATAACACAACATGCGCACTATAACAAAACATGAACACTATAACATAACATTAACACTATAACATAACATGAGCACTATAACATAACATGAACACTATAACATAACATGAACACTATAACACAACATGCGCACTATAACAAAACAGGAACACTATAACATAACATTAACACTATAACATAACATGAGCACTACAACATAACATGAGCACTATAACATAACATGAGCACTGTAACATAACATGAACACTATAACATAACTTGAACACTATAACATAATATGAGCACTGTAACATAACATGAACAATGTAACATAACATGAGCACTATAACATAACATGAGCACTATAACATAATATGAGCACTGTAACATAAAGTGAACACTATAACATAACATGAGCACTGTAACTTAACATGAGCACTGTAACATAACATGAGCAATATAATATAACTTGAGCACTGTAACTTAATATGAGCACTATAACATAACATGAGAACTATAACATAACATGAGCACTGTAACATAACATGAGCACTATAACATAACATGAGCACTGTAACTTAATATGAGCACTATAACATAACATGAGAACTATAACATAACATGAGCACTGTAACGTAACATGAGCACTGTAACATAACATGAACACAATAACATAACATGAGCGCTGTAACATAAGATGAACACTATAACATAACATGAGCACTGTAACGTAACATGAACACTATAACATAACATGAACACTACAATAACATGAACACTATAACATAACATGAACACTATAACATAACATGAGCACTGTAACATAACATGAGCACTATAACATAACATGAGCACTATAACATAACATGAGCACTATAACATAACATGAACACTATAACATAACATGAGCACTATAATAACATGAGCACTATAACATAACATGAGCACTATAACATAACATGAGCACTATAACATAACATGAGCACTATAACATAACATGATCACTCTAACATAACATGAGCACTGTAACATAGCATGAACACTATAACATAACATGAGCACTATAACATAACATGAACACTATAACATAACATGAGCACTGTAACATAACATGAACACTATAACATAACATGAACACTATAACATAACATGAACACTATAACATAACATGAGCACTATAACATAACATGAGCACTGTAACATAACATGAACACTATAACATAACATGAACACTATAACATAACATGAACACTATAACATAACATGAACACTATAACATAACATGAGCACTGTACCATTACATGAACACTATAACATAACATGAAGACTATAATAACATGAACACTATAACATAACATGAACACTATAACATAACATGATTACTATAACATAACTTGATCACTATAACATAACATGAGCACTGTAACATAACATGAACACTATAACATAACATGAGCACTATAACATAACATGAGCACTATAACATAACATGAACACTCTAACATAACATGAGCACTCTAACATAACATGAGCACTGTAACATAACATGAGCACTATAACATAACATGAGCACTATAACATAACATGATCACTCTAACATAACATGAGCACTGTAACATAACATGAACACTATAACATAACATGAGCACTATAACATAACATGAGCACTATAACATATCATGAACACTATAACATAACATGATCACTATAACATAACATGAGCACTATAACATAATATGAGCACTATAACATAACATGAGCACTATAACATATCATGAACACTATAACATAACATGAGCACTATAACATAACATGAGCACTATAACATAACATGAGCACTATAACATAATATGAGCACTATAACATAACATGAACACTATAACATAACATGAACACTATAATATAACATGAGCACTGTAACATAACATGAACACTATAACATAACATGAGCACTATAACATAACATGAGCACTATAACATAACATGATCACTCTAACATAACATGAGTACTGTAACATAGCATGAACACTATAACATAACATGAGCACTATAACATAACATGAACACTATAATATAACATGAGCACTGTAACATAACATGAGCACTATAACATAATATGAGCACTGTAACATAAAGTGAACACTATAACATAACATGAACACTATAACATAACATGAGCACTATAATATAACATGAACACTATAACATAACATGAGCACTATGACATAACATGAGCACTATAATATAACATGAACACTATAACATAACATGAGCACTATAATATAACATGAACACTATAACATAACATGAGCACTATAACATAACATGAGCACTATAACATAACATGAGCACTATAATATAACATGAGCACTATAATATAACATGAACACTATAACATAACATGAGCACTATAATATAACATGAACTCTATAACATAAGATGAGCACTATAACATAACATGAGCACTATAACATAACATGAGCACTATAATATAACATGAGCACTATAATATAACATGAACACTATAACATAACATGAGCACTATAACAAACATATCATGGACACCAAAATTAAGACACATACCTATAACTTATACATGACATAATCATAACAAATTTATAATATGAATAACTAAAAAAGGCACAATATCGTGACTGGAACGATACACAAATAACCTGCACATAGAAGAGAGGAGCTTACCACGACGTTTCGGCCCGACTTGGACCATTTACAAAGTCACACTAACCAGAAGTGGAGCACGACGGCTATGTATATGCGATTGAAGATGACAAAGTTGTCTCATGTATCAGAAATCTTCCCTATGAGGATAGACTGAGGCCCTGAATCTGCACTCTCTAGAAAGGCGTAGAATTAGGGGGGATATGATTGAGGTGTATAAATGAAAGCAGAAATTAATATAGGGGATGTAAATAGCGTGCTAAAAATATCTAACATAGGCAGGACTCGCAGCGATGGCTTTAAATTGGAAAAATTCAGATTCAGGAGGGATATAGGAAAGCACTGGTTTGGTAATAGAGTTGTGGATGAGTGGAACAAACTCCCGAGTACCGTTATAGAGGCCAGAACGTTGTGTAGCTTTAAAAATAGGTTGGATAAATACATGAGTGGGTGTGGGTGGGTGTGAGTTGGACCTGACTAGATTGTGCTACTAGGTGGGATGCACTGCTCCTCCCTAAAGTGACGTGTCTGACCTCAGTAGGTCAAGGCACTGGCTTAAGCCGGTACGAGAATAGGATCTGCCTCGCATATGCCAGTAGGTCTGTTGTAGTGTTCATTCTTTCTTATGTTCTTATGTTCTTATAAACGAAAACTAAGACATACACCTCCAAGTAAGACATAACTGTAAGACAAAAAAACAAACACAAAAAATTAAGATATTCGACATGCACACCAAATACTATGACATGAGACATTTTTTTTTTCAACAAGTCGGCCGTCTCCCACCGAGGCAGGGTGACCCCAAAAAAGAAAGAAAATCCCCAAAAAGAAAATACTTTCATCATCATTCAACACTTTCACCACACTCGCACATTATCACTGTTTTTGCAGAGGTGCTCAGAATACAACAGCTTAGAAGCATATACGTATAAAGATACACAACATATCCCTCCAAACTGCCAATATCCCAAACCACTCCTTTAAAGTGCAGGCATTGTACTTCCCATATCCAGGACTCAAGTCCGACTATATGAAAATAACCGGTTTCCCTGAAGCTCTTCACTAAATATTACCCTGCTCACACTCCAACAGATCGTCAGGTCCCAAGTACCATTCGTCTCCATTCACTCCTATCTAACACGCTCACGCACGCTTGCTGGAAGTCCAAGCCCCTTGCCCACAAAACCTCCTTTACCCCCTGTCTCCAACCCTTTCGAGGACGACCCCTACCCCGCCTTCCTTCCCCTATAGATTTATATGCTTTCTATGTCATTCTACTTTGATCAATTCTCTCTAAATGACCAAACCACCTCAACAACCCCTCTTCTGCCCTCTGACTAATACTTTTATTAACTCCACACCTTCTCCTAATTTCCACACTCCGAATTTTCTGCATAATATTTACACCACACATTGCCCTTAAACAGGACATCTCCACTGCCTCCAACCGTCTCCTCGCTGCTGCATTTACCACCCAAGCTTCACACCCATATAAGAGTGTTGGTACTACTATACTTTCATACATTCCCTTCTTTGCCTCCATAGATAACGTTTTTTGACTCCACATATACCTCAACGCACCACTCACCTTTTTTCCCTCATCAGTTCTATGATTAACCTCATCCTTCATAAATCCATCCGCCGACATGTCAACTCCCAAGTATCTGAAAACATTCACTTCTTCCATACTCCTCCTCCCCAATTTGATATCCAATTTTTCTTTATCTAAATCATTTGACACCCTCATCACCTTACTCTTTTCTATGTTCACTTTCAACTTTCTACCTTTACACACATTCCCAAACTCATCCACTAACCTTTGCAATTTTTCTTTAGAATCTCCCATAAGCACAGTATCATCAGCAAAAAGTAACTGTGTCAATTCCCATTTTGAATTTGATTCCCCATAATTTAATCCCACCCCTCTCCCAAACACCCTAGCATTTACTTCCTTTACAACCCCATCTATAAATATATTAAACAACCATGGTGACATTACACATCCTTGTCTAAGACCTACTTTTACCGGGAAGTATTCTCCCTCTCTTCTACACACCCTAACCTGAGCCTCACTATCCTCATAAAAACTCTTTACAGAATTTAATAACTTACCACCTATTCCATATACTTGCAACATCTGCCACATTGCTCCTCTATCCACTCTATCATATGCCTTTTCTTAATCCATAAATGCAATAAAAACTTCCCTATCTTTATCTAAATACTGTTCACATATATGCTTCAATGTAAACACCTGATCTACACATCCCCTACCCACTCTGAAACCTCCTTGCTCATCCGCAATCCTACATTCTGTCTTACCTCTAATTCTTTCAATTATAACCCTACCGTACACTTTTCCTGGTATACTCAGTAAGCTTATTCCTCTATAATTTTTACAGTCTCTTTTGTCCCATTTCCCTTTATATAAAGGGACTATACATGCTCTCCACCAATCCCTAGGTACCTTCCCCTCTTTCATACATTTATTAAACAAAAGTACCAACCACTCCACCACTATATCCCCCCCTGCTTTTAACATTTCTGTCATGATCCCATCAGTTCCAGCTGCTTTACCCCCTTTCATTTTACGTAATGCCTCACGTACCTCCACCACACTTACATTTTGCTCTTCTTCACTCCTAAAAGATGGTATACCTCCCTGGCCAGTGCATGAAATTACTGCCTCTGTTTCTTCCTTAACATTTAAAAGTTCCTCAAAATATTCTCGCCATCTACCCAATACCTCCATCTCCCCATCTACTAACTCCCCTACTCTGTTTTTAACTGACAAATCCATATTTTCCCTAGGCTTTCTTAACTTGTTTAACTCACTCCAAAATTTTTTCTTATTTTCATTAAAATTTCTTGACAGTGCCTCTCCCACTCTATCATCTGCTCTCCTTTTGCACTCTCTCACCACTCTCTTTACCTTTCTTTTACTCTCCATGTACTCTGCTCTTCTTATAACACTTCTGCTTTGTAAAAACCTCTCATAAGCTACATGATAACCATACAATCTAAGACAAAATAAAAATCTAAGAGATGATCACAAAAATAAGACTCGGACACCACCAACTAATACACGACATGATCACAACAAATTTAAGTCATAGGACATATACACCCAAACTAAGACATACAACTCCAAGACATGACATGAACATTATAACATATCATGAACTCCAAAAATAAGACACACACCCACAAACATATACATGACATAATCACAACAAATTTAAGATATGAGACATATACACCAAGCTAAGACATACACCTCCAAGTAAGACATGACTGTAAGGCTAAAAAAAAATTAAGATCTGAGACATACACACGAAATTCTATGACATGATACATGATAATCATAAAATCTAAGATGCAATCAAAAAAGCTTAGAGATGAACACAAAAACAAGACATATGCACAAAATTTACCATGAGACGTTCACAACAAATTTAACTCATTAGACATGATCACAATCAATTCAAGTCATTAGACATGATCATCGAAAATCTAAGTCACGTAGGGCAAAAACTAAAACAATCACCTGGACATGAACACTATACTAAGATCATGTAAACTAATCACCATATCACACAAAAATAGGCATGTACACTTAACACATATGAAACAATAATTTTTACACACACAGAAAAAATATATATTCTCCAATTCACAAAACTAACAATTAATCACAAAAGAAACTAGAATTACAAACATTCAAGTCATATATACCCTAAAACATGAACACAAAACTGCTAGTCACAATCACATAAGACATATGAACACACACAAAAAATCACATACACCTCTTCACCTCTCCTTCCGACAATATTTAAGTCTCAACACTGTCGCTTGATGAAGAATTGAGACACTTATGCAACACATGGGAATCTTTATTGAAGAAACGTTTCGCCACACAGTGGCTTCATCAGTCCAATACAAAGTAGAAATGGGTAAGGAGAGGAGAAGTTTGAGGTAATCAGTCCCTCAACCTGGAATCCATGTGTTCAGTCCATCACTCTTGTAGGAAATGCAGCATTGAACGAACGAACGAACGAACGAAAGTTCAGGTAAGATCCCAAATGGGATGAGTGGGGAAGACGGGACAGACGAAGAATAGTGCTGGAGAGGAGTGTTCTTAAGAAGAACATAAGAACATAAGAACGAAGGAACACTGCAGCAGGCCTACTGGCCCATGCAAGGCAGGTCCAAGTCTCCTACCGGCTTAAACCAATGCACCCAACCTAGTCAGGTCAGGTCACATTGACTTAAGGGAGGAACACGGCAATCGACCTGGTAGCACAAGCTATCAGGTCCAACTCACACCCACCCACATCCACTCATGTATTTATCCGACCTATTTTTAAAGCTACACAACGTTCTGGCCTCTATAACTGTACGTACTTGGGAGTTTGTTCCACTCATCCACAACTCTATTACCAAACCAGAACTTTCCTATATCCTTCCTGAATCAGAATTTTTTCTACTTAAAACCATTGCTGCGAGTCCTGTCTAGGCTAGATATTTTCAGCACACTGTTTACATCCCCTTTATTTATTCCTGTCTTCCATTTATGCACCTTAATCATATCCCCCCTAATTCTACGTCTTTCTAGAGAGTGCAGATTCAGGGCCCTTAGTCTATCCTCATAGAGAAGGTTTCTGATACATGGGATCAACTTTGTCATCCTCCTTTGTACATTTTCCAGAGCATTTATATCCATACTGTAATACGGTGAAAAAACTGTGCAGCATAAATGAGGCCTAACCAAGGATGTATAGAGTTGAAGAACAACCTGAGGACTCCTATTATTTATGCTTCTTGATATGAAGCCAAGGATTCTATTAGCTTTATTGCGAACACTAATGAACTGTTGTCTTGGTTTCAGATTACTGCTAACCAGAACTCCTAAATCTTTTTCGCAATCCGTAATATTAAGATCTACATTATTTAGTTTATATGTGGCATGGTTATTGTCCTGTCCAACATTTAGAACTTTGCATTTGTCTATATTAAACTGCATCTGCCACTTCTCCGACCACTGCATCAGTCTATTCAAATCTTCCTGGAGTGTTCTAATGTCCTCGTCAGAATGAATTCGACGGCCTATTTTGGTGTCATCGGCAAACTTGCTGATGTCGCTCTTTATGCCCTCATCTATGTCGTTTATGTAGATTGTGAACAGCAGGGGGCCCAACACTGACCCCTGTGGAACACCGCTCGTGACGCTTCCCCACTCTGATTTCTCCCCATATATGCAAACTCTCTGCTGCCTATTTGTCAACCATGCCTCAATCCAGGAAAAAATTTCTCGTCCTATTCCATGTGCCTAAATTTTTCTCAATAGTCTTTGATGTGGGACCCTGTCAAAAGCCTTACTGAAGTCCATATAGACAATATCATATTCATTACAATGATCTACCTCCTCAAATACCTTAGTGAAAAAAGTTAATAAATTCGTAAGGCAGGAACGCCCCTTTGTAAAACCATGCTGAGATTCGTTGATTAATTTATGTTTTTCAAGGTGGCTACGAACTGCCTCGGCAATTATTGATTCCATAAATTTTCCCACTATGGAGGTTAGGCTTATTGGTCTAGTTGTAGAAATAGTTGTAGAAATAGAGCCAGGGTTTAACCCAGCAGCTAAGTCGATCGTGGGACAGACATTGAGAACACACATAGCAGGCTCTTCTGTTGGGACTCCGGTGGGTGAGTGGGGAAGTGTGGACAGACGAAGAATAGTCGGTGAGGGGAAGGTCTTGAGTTGTAGATGAAAGAGCCAGGGCTAAACCCAGCTGCGTGGAACTGCGAGGCAGTGTAGATACGGCATGTTGAGGACATAGAGGGGAGAGCAGACTGCAGACAGTGCTCTCTGGCTGATATGCTTCAGGCTGAGGTGAAGAGCTGGTTTGGACGTCAGGTGTCGGGAGGCTCACGTTATATGTTGCGGAAGTGTGTTGTGTGTTTGGCTATACTTCGCAGGTGATGGAGCCACTCTTGAGTCTTTTGAAGTCTCTCTTGAACATGTGGAATAGTTGCATTCTGAGGTTGGAGCAGTTCAGATTCGTCACGAGTTAAGATAGTGTGTTTTCAAAAGGAATTTGGTGAGGTTTGGTGCAGGTGTATTTAACAGCTCCTTCTTTCATTAAGTGGAGCATATCAGCTGCGCTCAATTCGGTTGGGAGGTTGGGGGTGGTGTAGAAGGTTAGAGACCCATTAAAGGATTGGCTTAGGTAACGGTTGCCTGTGGTTTCTTCTTCGGTTACTTCTTCGACTACTACTTCGTCGTCATCCGAGGGTTGTTCATAATGTTCTGGTTCTATTTCGTCTTCTGTGACTGTGTTGAGAGGAGGCAGGGAGTGTTGGTCGGTTGTGATTTGTTGAAGTGACAGGATGGAGCCTTATATACCGCCAGGAGGTGAGATGTAGGATACTAGTAGAGGTAAGAATGTGGTCCTTGGGAGGTCAGGTCCCTCTCAAATCTAGCCATTCTCACTAGTAGAAGTTATCCAAGTTGATTTCAGGTCTGTACCAAGGTACCCTTGTGTTGCAGTGTCTGACAGAGTGAACATTAAAATGGTATAAAACACCGACAGGTTGTTAAGTAAGACACATATGTTGATAAATTAGACACATGTGCAACTCTTGGGTATCTTTATTAAGGAAACGTTTCACCACACAGTGGCTTCATCAGTCCATACACAGGAGAAGCTTGAAGAATAGGAGGAGAATGAGGTAATCAGTCCCTCAACCTTGAGTCGATGTGGTCAGTCCATCAATCTTGAGTAGAATACAGCATATGAGCGGAGAAGCAGCTTATACACCGTAGGTAGGAGAGGTGCAGCAGTCATAGGTGGTGTCACATTTGCCCAATGTGGAAGTAGGTCGTGCCCAAGGGTTAGGCAAGCGAAGAATTCCCAAGTATTAAGATCTCAAGAAGTTGCAGTGTCTGACAGTTGCACAAGTGTCTAATTTATCAACGCGTCGGTTTTCTGAACCATTCATCTACAATCCTGTCAGACACTGCAACTTCTTGGGATCTTAATACTTGGGAATTCTTCGCTTGCCTAACCCTTGGGCACGACCTACTTCCACATTGGGCAAATGTGACACCACCTATGACTGCTGCACCTCTCCTACCTACGGTGTATAAGCTGCTTCTCCGCTCATATGCTGTATTCTACTCAAGATTGATGGACTGACCACATCGACTCAAGGTTGAGGGACTGATTACCTCATTCTCCTCCTATTCTTCAAGCTTCTCCTGTGTATGGACTGATGAAGCCACTGTGTGGCGAAACGTTTCCTTAATAAAGATACCCAAGAGTTGCACATGTGTCTAATTTATCAACGTGTCGGTTCTGTGAACCATTCATCTACAAGACACATATGCAACAGTTAGGTATCTTTATTTCTAAACGTTTCGCCTACACATTAGGCTTCTTCAGTCAAGTACAGAAAATGATGAAATTGAGACACATGTTCGAGTACAGAAAAGTTGATAGAAACATATGTGTCTTACCTAACAACCTGTCGGTATTTTATACCATTTTATACCAGCTTTCCTCCTCCCCGACCCCTCTTCACTACTTCTACATCTCCCACCAACACCCCTACTGCTGCTGCTACTACCACCCCTCCCCCACTTCCTCATCCCCTTCCAAAGCTTCCACTTCATCATCCCTTGCCATAGCTTCCTCTTCCTCATCCCCTAACAAAACTTCCACTTCCTCTGCATCCACCTTCGCCCACTCCTCCACCACAACCAAAACTTCATCCAGGTCCAACTCCACCTCCTACAGACACAATCCACTCGAACCTAAACCTGCCCCAACTTCTGACTGACAGACAAAAGAACATAAAAACAGATCCAACTCTTCCTCCCCCTCCAGGAAACGGGTCCATAGCACCTACAAACACACATCCACTGATGGCACCACTATCAAGGGCTTTAATCCAAACTCCTCCCCCGACATTAACTTTGCTATGACGAAACCATTAAATCATGTTTGAGGTGATTCAGTTCAACGTACGTTCTTACTTTACAATTAGACACCTACTTGCCGAGCTCCTTGAAGCAGAGAGGCCAGATATTGTTTTGCTAAACAGTACCTGCCTCAAAGCCCCTCAACGTATCCGCCATTATGGTTATACGGCACTACAGCCTCCCTATGATCCCCACGATGGGGTTGCCATCCTTGTCAAATCTAATGTAAAACACTAATCTCTCCCAATCCCTTTTATTCACGAACACTGTCTTGCAGTCAGAATACACACCCACCTTGGCCCCTTTATCTTTTTCACCACCTATGCTCTCCCAAACACTATTCTCAACATACACGATCTTTCCTTAGTCTTCAACTACACCAACACACCAACATACCTACTAGCTGACATGAATGCCAAACACACCACCTTTCATCACACAAGTAACAACCAACCTGGTCACCAATTACTCAACTTCACAAACCACAAACACCTAGTTCACCTCGGCCCAGACTTCAACACCTTCTACAATCACACTGGCCAAGGCAAACCAGACATCATTCTGGCAAACCGAGCCAGCTCTCTCTTTCAACACTACATATCACCTGGCCCTATTACAGGCTCTGATCACATTCCCGTCATCTTACACATCTCCTCCAATCCTATCCTCATCCCGGCCACACCTTCCTTCTCCTACAAGAACGCTGACTGGAATGCCTTCAAACAACACATAGATATTACTAACCTCACCTATGACTACAACAACAAACCCATCTCCGACAATGACACTCAACTTTCTCTCATCCAAGACACCATTACACAAGCAGCCAACACCGCAATACCAAAGAAAACCCACACCACTCGTTATTCCTTCAAACTCTCAATCAGAACAAGAAGACTAATTATCTGTTACCACAACCGCTTTCTCTACAACATACACAGATTTAATCAAGTCTGATTAGATCTCAATTACCTTAGAAACAACATTTTACACATCAAAATGGTATACAATACCGACAGGTTGTTAGGTAAGACACATATGCAACAGTTAGACAACTTTATTCCGAAACGTTTCGCCTACACAGTAGGCTTCTTCAGTCGAATACAGAAAGTAGGCAGGAACAGTAGAGATGTGAAGACGATGTAATCAGTCCATCACCCTTGAAGTCGTAGAATTTGAGGTTGTCAGTCCCTCGGCCTGGAGAAGTTCAGTTCCATAGTCAGGAACTATCTTCCTGACTATGGAACTGAACTTCTCCAGGCCGAGGGACTGACAACCTCAAATTCTACGACTTCAAGGGCGATGGACTGATAACATCGTCTTCACTTTCTGTATTCGACTGAAGAAGCCTACTGTGTAGGCGAAACGTTTCGGAATAAAGTTGTCTAACTGTTGCATATGTGTCTTACCTAACAACATTTTACACAGCCTAAACCAAGACCACAACAATCACTGGTCACGACTAATACAACAAGCAGACAAACAGCGTATTAAAAACACTAAAGCCTTCTGGAACTTTATCAAAAAATCAGAGGCACAACTCCTACCAACAAATTCAAACACATCACCCACAACAACACACACATCTCAGACCCGTAGGCTGCTAACAACATCTTCAAAAAACATCTGGGAGAACATCTTCCACCCTCACCCACCTCACCCTAACGTCATTCAACACATTCAGAACATAGAACACTGGAACACTGCACACACACACAAGAAACAACACCAGATAGCCACATACATCTAGACTCTCTTACCTCCTCCCAAGAACTCGACACTCCTTTCACCAACACAGACATTAAAACTCTCCTCAGACACCTTCCTCCCAAGGCTCCTGGTGCCTCTGGCCTAAACCATATTATCCTGAAACACCTTCCTGACTCTATCAATACTGCCTACACAAACCTCCTCAATACCTCCCTTGCCTCTGGATGCTTCCCTTCCCTCTTCAAAGCTGCAACTGCTGTCCTCCTTCCTAAACCCAATAAAGACCACTCTGACCCTAGAAACTATCGCCCTATCAGCCTCCTCGAGACTTTAGGAAAACTCTTTGAAAAACTCATCAATCATCGCCTTCGCAGATACCTGGAACACAATTCTCTACTTTCTGATGGCCAGTTTGGCTTCAGAACACACAGATCCACACAGGATGCCATTAACATCATTCTCAACTACATCCACAAAACACAAAACAAAGAAACAGGACAGCCCTGGATGCAAAAGACGTTGAAAAAGCTTTTGACACTGTCTGGCACCAAGGGCTCAAGTACAAACTCTGCACTAACTTTAACCTACCTCTCACTACTCGTAAACTCCTCTGCAACTTCCTAGACGGCCGTACCATGAGAATCAAATTCCAAGGCTGTTACTCTGACTACTTCACTCTAAATGCTGGAGTACCCCAGGGATCTGTCCTCTCACCTACCCTCTACATTTTATACACTAACGACATTCCAACACCTGTATACCAAAACTCCATCACACTAGCCTATGTAGACGACATTACACAACTTATCACTCATGCCAATATAGATACACTCACACACAAAACACAAAATGAGGTCGACAGGATAGCCAGCTGGGAACAAAAATGGAGGATCAAAACAAATGCAGCTAAATCAAGCATTACATATTTTAACTACAGAAAACGTGATCCTCCATTATCTGTCGAGCTCAGAACAGCTGACACCCGCACTTACATCCCCATCACACAATCTGTCACTGTCCTTGGCGTTAATCTTGACTACCTTCTACACTTACACGGACGCATTCACTCAAGGCATGCAATAGCTAGTAAGGCCCTTGCGGGCCTCTACAAACTGAAACATGCCTCTCAACGCACCAAACTACACCTCTATAAATCCCTAACACGTCCTCTGATAACTTACTCTCCTCTAGCCCTCTCTCCTGCAGCAAAAACAAACTTACTTAAATTGCAGCGTGTTCTAAACAAGGCGCTGCGCTGGGTGCTTGATGTCAGATGGGAGGACTTCGCCACAAGCGAGTCTCTCCATGCCCAATTAGACATCCCTGCGCTGAATCTGTACTGGAAGACGCTCAGTGACAGACAGATAGACAAACTTGAGACACGACATGACTACTGGACCTCTCTCCTTGACGAAGACATTCGCAGACCCACAAACCAACACAACCTTTTCTACTCCTTGCATGATCCTGCTCCTAACCCTATTTACAAATAACCTTGGATTCGCTGACAGGTACCTTCTATGACAGGTATCATTCTCTGACCCAAGTTCGCCTTAGATATTGGGTTAAGACAGGGCCCAGTTCTACACTCCTCTCTAACGCTAAACGTCGCATGTCCCTTCCTCCCTGCTCACCCCACCGGAGTCCCAACAGAAGAGCCTGGATTTCTCTTCTCAATGACTCATGAAATCGTAATGACAAGATTGCAAACAAACCATACCCCGGCCGGGATTGAACCCGCGGTCAGAGAGTCTCAAAACTCCAGCCCGTCGCGTTAGCCACTAGACCAGCTAGCCACAAATAAGATTCGTCCAACTAGGTATATTTCTACACCACCGCGACGGGCTGAGTTTTGAGACTCTCTGACCGCGGGTTCAATCCCGGCCTGGGTATGGTTTGTTTGCAATCGTGTCATTACGATTTCGTGAGTCATGTTGACGGCAGTGAAGGGACTTGAGCTAGAGTTCGTCACGGCCACGCTAGCTGGAGATTCGTCTGTAAAAACTTGCATTTGTGGTCACAGTGGTGCCTGTGCTAACCTTCCTATGGTGTAGAAATATACCTAGTTGGACGAATCTTATTTGTGGCTAGCTGGTCCAGTGGCTAACGCGACGGGCTGGAGTTTTGAGACTCTCTGACCGCGGGTTCAATCCCGGCCAGGGTATGGTTTGGTTTCTCTTCTCAATAACTGTCCCACGATCGCCTTCGCTGCTGGGTTAAGCCCTGGCTCTATTTCTACGGCTAAGAACACTCCTCTCCAGCACTATCCTTCGTCTGTCCCATCTTTCCCGCTCATCCCATTTGGGATTTTACCTGAACTTTCGTTCGTTCGTTACTTCTGGTTAGTGTGACTTTGTAAATGGTCCAAATCGGACCGAAAGGTCGTGGTAAGTTCCTTTCTTCTATGTGCGGGTTATTTGTGTGTGTGTGTATATATATGTATATATATATATGTATATATATATATATATATATATATATATATATATATATATATATATATATATATATATATATATATATATATATATATATATATATATATATATATATATATATATATATATATATATATATTTACATATATATTATACATATATATATATATATATATATATATATATATATATATATATATATATATATATATATATATATATATATATATATATATATATATATATATATATATATATATATATATATATATATATATATATATATATATATATATATATATATATATATATATATATATATATATATATATATATATATATATATATATATATATATATAAGTAGTCATAATTTCTACAGAGCGACTCCTTCCGGTTTAGGCCTTCCTCTGGGGCGTCCCTTCCGGTTTAGACCTTCTACAGAGACGTCCCTTCCGGTTTAGGGCCAGCAGCTGGAGGGTCACATTTTCACACCTAGGTGTTACTTCCGGTTTGACCTTGACCTCGCCCTCGAGACTACCTCACCCTTGACCCCCCAACCAATACACCCGCCCACGACCCCCCCCTCTTCGCGACCCTCCGTCGCGCCGCGCGCCCGCCCGCGCGGCCGCCCACGCCCGCCCGCGCGCCCGCCCGCGCTCTTCGCGATCCCCGCCGGCGCCCTTCGCGACCCCCGCCCGCGCCTTCTGCTGCGCCTTCTGCAGCGTCGTCCGGATCGCCCCCGCGCCCCGATTTTTTTTTCGATTTTTTCTTATGCTTTTCCTTGGATCAAGTTTTTGGATTCCCCCCTATGGGGTTTTCGAAATTCCCCCGCCCCACTTTCACCCCACAATCCCCAAAATTTCTCGATAATACAAGTTTTGGATTCCCCCCTATTGGGGTTTTGAATTTCTTATGATCACCTTGGATCAAATTTTTGGATTACCCCTCCCACTTTCACCCACCCCCCACCTCAAATTTTTCTCGATAATACAAGTTTTTGGATTCCCCCCTATGGGGTTTTTCGAAATTCTCCATCTCCTCGGTTCCCCACTCCCACTTTGACCCCCCCAATCCCAAATTTTTCCGAAATTTTTTTTTCTCGATAATACAAAGACTCTACTTCCTTGGATCAAGTTTTTGGATTGCCCCTCCCACTTTCACCCCCACCCCAAATTTTCTCGATAATACCATGACTCCATCTCCTTGGATCAAGTTTTTTGGATTCCCCCCTATGGGGTTTTCGAAATTCTCCATCTCCTTGGATCAAGGTTTTTTGGATTGTCCCTCCTTCCACCCCCATCCCCCAATCCCAAAAATTTCTCAATATTACCAAGACTCGATCTCCTCGGATCAAATTTTCTCGATAATACCAAGACTCCATCTCCTCGGATCAAATTTTTTGGATCCCCCTATGGGTTTTCGAAATTCTCCATCTCCTCGGATCAAGTTTTTGGAATCCCCCCCTCTGGGGGTAAGCATGCTTACTACAGGTCTAAACAAGTCAAATGAACTAAGAAGGGTGTTTACTCGGCGGTCAGTATTCCTCTCATTAAGTTAAATGAACTAAAAAGGACCCCGCACATACAAGCTGAATCTTGTCGACCCTTTTAGTTCATTAAAGTTAATAAGGGGACATAGTAGTGACGTCACGTGATGACCGCGCACACAGGCTGAATCTTGTCGATCCTTTTAGTTCATTAAAGTTAATAAGGGGACACAGTACATCAGAAAGTCACATTTTTTCGTTAATACCCACAATTTCTTTACAACACAAGTCTAGACATTTTTTTAACTATTTCATCTCAGGTCACTCCTCATGAAGTAACCTCCTCCCCACCCTCCCAAACCCTCACACTCCAACCAACACCTCACAATTTTCACTCATAACCCCAATTTTTCTCGTTTTAACCCTTTTAGTTCATTAAAGTTAATAAGGGGACACAGTACATCAAAAAGTCACCACATCGCTTACATCCACTTTCGTTAAATTCACTACTCACAATTTTACATATTACGAAGTTAAATACGCACTTTTACTTTGAACATCTTCAAAACACTCTCATAAATCATTTGAATACTCACGAAAATACCTTTATACATTTCCAAACAACACTGAAATACTCCAAAAACATCATTTGAACACCCCCAAATCACCTCTGAATACTCCCAGAACACCTTCATAAGTACTCTTGCACATCATTTGAACACCTTCATAAGTACTCTCATAAACATTTGTACACCTTCAAAACACCTTTGAACACCTTCAAAACACCCTTGATCACCTTCAAAAAACAACATTTGAACACACTCAAATCACCTTTGAACACCCTTGAACATCACCAAAACACTCTCATAAATCATTTGAATACTCACATAAACACCCTTGAACACCTTCAAAACACTCTTGAACACCTTCAAAAAACACCTTTGAACATTTTCAATCAACACCGAAACACTTCCAAAAAAAAAAAAAACACAATTTGAGTACTCCCAATTACACCACTGAATACTACTAAAACACCGCTGAATTCAATCAAAACACCCTTCAACACCTTCAAACACCCTTGAACACTTTCAAAACGCTCTTGAACACATTCAAAAACACCTTTGAACATTTCCAATCAACACTGAAACACTTCCAAAAACACAATTTGAGTACTCCCAATTACACCACTGATTACTACTAAAACACTGCTGAATTCAATCAAAACACCCCTCAACACCTTCAAACACCATTGAACACCTTCAAAACACTCTTGAACACCTTCAAAAACACCTTTGAACATTTCCAATCAACACTGAAACACTTCCAAAAAACACAATTTGAGTACTCCCTATTACACCACTGAATACTACTAAAACACCGCTGAATTCAATCAAAACACCCTTCAACACCTTCAAAACACCTTTGAACACCTTCAAAACACCTTTGAACACCTTCAAAACACTTTCATAATCATTTGAACACACTCAAAACACCTTTGAATAACCTCAAAACACCTTTGAAAACCTTCAAAAACACCTTTGAACACCTTCAAAAACACCCTTGAACTCCTTCAAAACACCCTTGATCACCTTCAAAAAACAACATTTTGAACACACTCAAAACACCTTTGAACATTTCCAAAACACTACTTGAGTACTCCCAATTACACCATTGAATACTACTAAAACACGCTGAATTCAATCAAAACACCCTTGATCATCTTCAAAAAACAACATTTGAACACACTCAAAACACCTTTGTACATTTCCAAAACACTATTTGAGTACTCCCAAATAAGATTTGACATCTCTAATTTATCTGCACTTACACATTTCATTAAATTACAACTCATCCCTCAGTCTCCAGACTAGGCATTTTCTCGTTTTTACCCTTTTAGTTCATTAAAGTTATTAAGGGGACACAATACATCAGAAAAAAAGTCACAAAAAACTAACTCAAACACTTTACTTTGAACACCCCCAAAACACTCTCATAATCATTTGAATACTCACATAAACACCCTTGAACACCTTCAAAACACCTTTGAATATCGTTTTTTAAACTAATTTCATCACAACCCACTTATATCATCTTTTTTTCGGTAACTCTAATTCGACTACACTACCCTCATCAATTACCAACAAATTTTACTCGTTTTAACTAATGTCATCACTGTAACAAAGATTTTCACAAAAAACTCTATGACACCTAACACACACACACACACACACACACACACGCACACACACACACACACACACACACACACACACACACACACACACACCACAATTTTTTCTCGTTTTAACCCTTTTAGTTCATTAAAGTTAATAAGGGGACACAGTACATCAGAAAGTCACAACAACAACAACCCACAACCCACAGCACCCACAACACCCACAACAACAACAACCCACAACCCACAATTTTTTCTCGTTTTAACTAATTTCATCAGAAAAAGGCACAACACCCACAACCCACAACACCCCACAACCCACAATTTTTTCTCGTTTTAACCCTTTTAGTTCATTAAAGTTAATAAGGGGACACAGTACATCAGAAAAAGGCACAACACCCACAACCCACTTCACCCACACCCCACAACACCCCACATCACCCACATCCCACAATTTTTTCTCGTTTTAACCCTTTTAGTTCATTAAAGTTAATAAGGGGACACAGTACATCAGAAAAAGTCACAAAAACAACCCACTTATATCATCTTTTTCGGTATCTCTAATTCGACTACATTACCCACTACCCTCATCAATTACCAATTTATTCACATTTTTTTCCCCTTCTTTTTACTGAATCTTAAAAGTAATACACATTCCTCCCTACAGTACAAAAATTTTAATAAAATCCTCTCCATACCCATCTCCTTGTATCCACATAAATTAATATTATACTCGCATCAACTACCCCAACTATTGCGACATGTTTCAACACCCTCCATTCTTTTCCAATATATCATAACTTTTCATTTCTATAATTTCTTTTTAAAATATTCACACATTACCTTTATATTCAGTAAAATCTCTCCATATTTCTAATTACAACCCTCCCCATACACCTCGCCATCTCACCCGCATTTCTTCACATCCACTCACCCATCTCCCAACACACCTCTTCTGAACAAACACAAAATCACATTTCACATCCACAAATGCATCTCAAATCCACTAAAATCACTATAATCAAGATATTCACAAAACTCTATGAGCACCTAACACACACACACACACACACACACACACACACACACACACCTACTTAACCTTAACCTAACCTAACCTAACCTAGCCTAACCTAACCTAACCTAACCTAACCTAACCTAACCTAACCTAACCTAACCTAACCTAACCTAACCTAACCTAACCTAACCGAACCTAACCTAACCTAGCCCAACCTAACCTAACCTAAAAATCACTAATATCACAGAAAACAATCATTTTTATTAACATTTCACACACACAAAAAAATCATATTTGACAGTATCTAAGCGCACTCACCTCACTACCACCAACACACGATGTCACACCTCACAGGACCGACGAGCTCACCTCCAGTGACGTCACACTCCCATTGTGTTACTTGGTGGTTGGTAACATCACACCCAACCCACCTTGTTTCAACCTGTTGTACCCTACATTATCTAAGAACACTATATCCAAGACGATTACCAGATTTTATGATCCCCAACACCAAGATCACAGAAAACACACATTTTTATAATTATTCACACAAAAATCACGATCACCAATTCCATATCATGTTTACCGTCATCTATCAACACTAATCACCAAGATCACCAAAAATCTAAGATCATGCATTTTAAAACTACTATGATCACTGAAAACACTTATTTTTTAAACATTCGCACAAAAATAAGACATACACAAAAATACCACAACACTTCCACCAACATCTTTAACATAACATGAACACTATAACATATCACTATCACAAAAAAAAAAAATAATACACAGTCACCCACATATTATACATTTCAATCACAAATTTAAGACATGAGACATACACACCAAATCTAAGACATTCACCTCCAACTAAGACATACACATCACCCCTAAAACATCCTTCCTTATTCATTCCATGTATCTCCTAGAGTTGTTTTAACCCCGACGGGCCCATCACGACGTAGGAGCCAGAGGAACCATCACCACTCCAACACCACCTACTACACTCTGGCTCCTACGTCGTGATGGGCCCGTCGGGGTTAAAACAGCTCTAGGAGATATACGGAATGAATAAGGAAGGATGTTTTAGGGGTGATGTGTATATCTTAGTTGGAGGTGAATGTCTTAGATTTTGTGTGTATGTCTCATGTCTTAAATTTGTGATTGAAATGTATAATATATGGGTGTCTGTGTATTATTTTTTTTTTTTGTGATAGTGATATGTTATAGTGCTCATGTTATGTTATAGATGTTGGTGGAAGTGTTGTGGTATTTTTGTGTATGTCTTATTTTTGTGCGAATGTTTAAAAAATAAGTGTTTTCAGTGATCATAGTAGTTTTGAGATGCATGATCTTAGATTTTTGGTGATCTTGGTGATTAGTGTTGATAGATGACGGTAAACATGATATGGAATTGGTGATCGTGATTTTTGTGTGAATAATTATAAAAATGTGTGTTTTCTGTGATCTTGGTGTTGGGGATCATAAAATCTGGTAATCGTCTTGGATATAGTGTTCTTAGATAATGTAGGGTACAACAGGTTGAAACAAGGTGGGTTAGGTGTGATGTTACCAACCACCAAGTAACACAATGGGAGTGTGACGTCACTGGAGGTGAGCTCGTCGGTCCTGTGAGGTGTGACATCGTGTGTTGGTGGTAGTGAGGTGAGTGCGCTTAGATATTGTCAAATATGATTTTTTTTGTGTGTGTGAAATGTTTATAAAAATGATTGTTTTCTGTGATATTAGAGATTTTTAGGTTAGGTTAGGTTCGGCTAGGTTAGGTTATGTTCGGTTAGGTTAGGTTAGGTTAGGTTAGGTTAGGTTAGGTTAGGTTAGGTTAGGTTAGGTTAGGTTAAGTTAGGTTAGGCTAGGTTAGGTTAGGCTAGGATAGGTTAGGTTAGGTGAATTGATTCAGGTGTTCAGTAAGGCGATGATTATCTTAAATCTACCTTGGGTGTGAACCGCATTACATGCCGTCTGTCTGACCTGAGTTGACGCAGGTGCTCGGTAAGGAGAAGAGCGTGTGATTTTCTACCTTGGGTGTGAATCGCATTACACAGTGGTTTTGGGGGAAGGGGTGACCCACAATGAGTCTCTCAGAGCGAGGAAAGCGTTTCTATTCGGACATCGAGTAAATATTTCTACCATTGAGTGTGTTTACCAACAAGAAAATAATGTTCGATTTTACGATAAAGTTTTCAAAACTAATTTGGAAATATCCAAAATGGAGTCGTTCAAAGTAATTCTGGAGTACTCTAATGTATTTTGGAAGTGTTCCAATATATTTTAGGTTAGGTTAGGTTAGGTTAGGTTAGGATAGGTTAGGTAAGGTTAGGTTAGGTTAGGTTAGGTTAGGTTAGGTTAGGTTAGGTTAGGTAATGTTAGGTTAGGTTAGGTTAGGTTAGGTTAGGTTAGGTTAGGTTAGGTTAGGTTAGGATAAGTTAGGTTAGGTTAGGTTAGGTTAGGTTAGGTTAGGTTAGGTAAGGTTAGGTTAGGTTAGGTTAGGATAGGTTAGGTTAGGTTAGGTTAGGTTAGGTTAGGTTAGGTTAGGTTAGGTTAGGTTAGGTTAGGTTAGGTTAGGTTAGGTTAGGTTAGGTTAGGTTAGGTTAGGTTAGGATAGGTTAGGAACGGTTAGGATAGGTTCGGCTAGGTTAGGTTAGGTTAAGATAGGTTAGGTTAGGTTAGGTTAGGTTAGGTTAGGTTAGGTTAGGTTAGGTTAGGTTAGGCTAGGTTAGGTTAGGTTAGGTTAAGGTTAGGTAGGTGTGTGTGTGTGTGTGTGTGTGTGTGTGTGTGTGTGTGTGTGTGTGTGTGTGTGTGTGTGTGTGTGTGTGTGTGTGTGTGTGTGTGTGTGTGTGTGTGTGTTAGGTGCTCATAGAGTTTTGTGAATATCTTGATTATAGTGATTTTAGTGGATTTGAGATGCATTTGTGGATGTGAAATGTGATTTTGTGTTTGTTCAGAAGAGGTGTGTTGGGAGATGGGTGAGTGGATGTGAAGAAATGCGGGTGAGATGGCGAGGTGTATGGGGAGGGTTGTAATTAGAAATATGGGGAGATTTTACTGAATATGAAGGTAATGTGTGAATATTTTAAAAAGAAATTATAGAAATGAAAAGTTATGATATATTGGAAAAGAATGGAGGGTGTTGAAACATGTCGCAATAGTTGGGGTAGTTGATGCGAGTATAATATTAATTTATGTGGATACAAGGAGATAGGTATGGAGAGGATTTTATTAGAATTTTAGTAGTAAAAAGAAGGGGAAAAAATGTGAATAAATTGGTAATTGATGAGGGTTGTGGGTAATGTAGTCTAATTAGAGATACCGAAAAGGATGATATAAGTGGGTTGTTTTTGTGACTTTTTCTGATGTACTGTGTCCCCTTATTAACTTTAATGAACTAAAAGGGTTAAAACGAGAAAAAATTGTGGGATGTGGGTGATGTGGGGTGTTGTGGGGTGTGGGTGAAGTGGGTTGTGGGTGTTGTGCCTTTTTCTGATGTACTGTGTCCCCTTATTAACTTTAATGAACTAAAAGGGTTAAAATGAGAAAAAATTGTGGGTTGTGGGGTGTTGTGGGTTGTGGGTGTTGTGCCTTTTTCTGATGAAATTAGTTAAAACGAGAAAAAATTGTGGGTTGTGGGTTGTTGTTGTTGTGACTTTCTGATGTACTGTGTCCCCTTATTAACTTTAATGAACTAAAAGGGTTAAAACGAGAAAAAATTGTGTGTGTGTGTGTGTGTGTGTGTGTGTGTGTGTGTGTGTGTGTGTGTGTGTGTGTGTGTGTGTGTGTGTGTGTTAGGTGTCATAGAGTTTTTTGTGAAAATCTTGGTTACAGTGATGACATTAGTTAAAACGAGTAAAATTTGTTGGTAATTGATGAGGGTAGTGTAGTCGAATTAGAGTTACCGAAAAAAGATGATATAAGTGGGTTGTGATGAAATTAGTTTAAAAAACGATATTCAAAGGTGTTTTGAAGGTGTTCAAGGGTGTTTATGTGAGTATTCAAATGATTATGAGAGTGTTTTGGGGATGTTCAAAGTAAAGTGTTTGAGTTAGTTTTTTGTGACTTTTTTTCTGATGTATTGTGTCCCCTTAATAACTTTAATGAACTAAAAGGGTAAAAACGAGAAAATGCCTAGTCTGGAGACTGAGGGATGAGTTGTAATTTAATGAAATGTGTAAGTGCAGATAAATTAGAGATGTCAAATCTTATTTGGGAGTACTCAAATAGTGTTTTGGAAATGTACAAAGGTGTTTTGAGTGTGTTCAAATGTTGTTTTTTGAAGGTGATCAAGGGTGTTTTGATTGAATTCAGCGTGTTTTAGTAGTATTCAATGGTGTAATTGGGAGTACTCAAATAGTGTTTTGGAAATGTTCAAAGGTGTTCAAAGGTGTTTTGAGTGTGTTCAAAATGTTGTTTTTTGAAGGTGATCAAGGGTGTTTTGAAGGAGTTCAAGGGTGTTTTTGAAGGTGTTCAAAGGTGTTTTTGAAGGTTTTCAAAGGTGTTTTGAGGTTATTCAAAGGTGTTTTGAGTGTGTTCAAATGATTATGAGAGTGTTTTGAAGGTGTTCAAAGGTGTATTGAAGGTGTTCAAAGGTGTTTTGAAGGTGTTGAAGGGTGTTTTGATTGAATTCAGCGGTGTTTTAGTAGTATTCAGTGGTGTAATAGGGAGTACTCAAATTGTGTTTTTTGGAAGTGTTTCAGTGTTGATTGGAAATGTTCAAAGGTGTTTTTGAAGGTGTTCAAGAGTGTTTTGAAGGTGTTCAATGGTGTTTGAAGGTGTTGAGGGGTGTTTTGATTGAATTCAGCGGTGTTTTAGTAGTAATCAGTGGTGTAATTGGGAGTACTCAAATTGTGTTTTTGGAAGTGTTTCAGTGTTGATTGGAAATGTTCAAAGGTGTTTTTGAAGGTTTTCAAGAGTGTTTTGAAAGTGTTCAAGGGTGTTTGAAGGTGTTGAAGGGTGTTTTGATTGAATTCAGCGGTGTTTTAGTAGTATTCAGTGGTGTAATTGGGAGTACTCAAATTGTGTTTTTTTTTGGAAGTGTTTCGGTGTTGATTGAAAATGTTCAAAGGTGTTTTTTGAAGGTGTTCAAGAGTGTTTTGAAGGTGTTCAAGGGTGTTTATGTGAGTATTCAAATGATTTATGAGAGTGTTTTGGTGATGTTCAAGGGTGTTCAAAGGTGATTTGAGTGTGTACAAATGTTGTTTTTTGAAGGTGATCAAGGGTGTTTTGAAGGTGTTCAAAGGTGTTTTGAAAGTGTACAAATGTTTATGAGAGTACTTATGAAGGTGTTAAAATTATGTGCAAGAGTACTTATGAAGGTGTTCTGGGAGTATTCAGAGGTGATTTGGGGGTGTTCGAATGATGTTTTTGGAGTATTTCAGTGTTGTTTGGAAATGTATAAAGGTATTTTTGTGAGTATTCAAATGATTTATGAGAGTGTTTTGAAGATGTTCAAAGTAAAAGTGCGTATTTAACTTCGTAATATGTAAAATTGTGAGTAGTGAATTTAACGAAAGTGGATGTAAGCGATGTGGTGACTTTCTGATGTACTGTGTCCCCTTATTAACTTTAATGAACTAAAAGGGTTAAAACGAGAAAAATTGGGGTTATGAGTGAAAATTGTGAGGTGTTGGTTGGAGTGTGAGGGTTTGGGAGGGTGGGGAGGAGGTTACTTCGTGGGGAGTGACCTGAGATGAAATAGTTAAAAAAAATGTCTAGACTTGTGTTGTAATGAAATTGTGGGTATTAACGAAAAAAATGTGACTTTCTGATGTACTGTGTCCCCTTATTAACTTTAATGAACTAAAAGGGTTAAAACGAGAAAAATTGGGGTTATGAGTGAAAATTGTGAGGTGTTGGTTGGAGTGTGAGGGTTTGGGAGGGTGGGGAGGAGGTTACTTCGTATGGAGTGACCTGAGATGAAATAGTTAAAAAAATGTCTAGACTTGTGTTGTAAAGAAATTGTGGGTATTAACGAAAAAATGTGACTTTCTGATGTACTGTGTCCCCTTATTAACTTTAATGAACTAAAAGGATCGACAAGATTCAGCCTGTGTGCGCGGTCATCACGTGACGTCACTACTATGTCCCCTTATTAACTTTAATGAACTAAAAGGGTCGACAAGATTCAGCTTGTATGTGTGGGGTCGTTTTTAGTTCATTTAACTTAATGAGAGGATTACTGACCGTCGAGTAAACACCCTTCTTAGTTCATTTGACTTGTTTAGACCTGTAGTAAGCATGCTTACCCCCAGAGGGGGGATTCCAAAAACTTGATCCAAGGAGATGGAGTCTTGGTATTATCGAGAAAATTTGATCCTAGAAGATCGAGTCTTGGTAATATTGAGATATTTTTGGGATTGGGGGGTGGGGGTGGAAGGAGGGACAATCCAAAAAACCTTGATCCAAGGAGATGGAGAATTTCGAAAACCCCATAGGGGGGAATCCAAAAAACTTGATCCAAGGAGATGGAGATGTTCGCATCGCTATTGGGCCATGCGGACGTGCTGCGCAGTAGCTCCTGATTGAGTTGGCATTTGCGCAGTGTTGACGTGTACTTGGCTCTGTGAAGACCTGTTTGCGCGCTCTCTAGAATTGAAGCAAGATGCCCTCCATCGAGCAACTTTACCAACAGCTTAAGGAAGAATTGAGGTTGGCGAATTTGGAAATTCGGCGATTGACCGAGGAAAACAAGAAGATTCGTAGTAGTCCTCCTGTTTTGAGTCCTCAGGTCAGGAAGGGAAACTGGTCAGTGGCTGGACAGCAGGGAAAGAAGTTGACGATCAAGAAGACGAATGGAAAGGTAGAAACGATGAAGAAGAAAGAGACTGCCGTGGAAACTGTTGTGGAAACATCCAATACATTCTCAGTGCTACCCGACGAATGTGAGTTGACTACTGGGAACGACACGACAAAAGACATTAAGGAAGGTAAGAATATTGTTGTTGTTGGGGATAGCCAAGTTAGGTATATGGATAGGGCGTTCTGCTTGAAGGACAGGAGTAGGAGACAGAGAGTTTGCTTTCCTGGGGCTGGGATGGAGGATATTGTTAGCCATCTGGATGACATCATGAGAGGTAATGGGAGCAATCCTATTATCTGTCTCAGTGCTGGAGGCAACGATGTTGGCAGACGTAGGAGTGAGGACCTGATTAGCAGGTATAGGTCAGCAACAGAAATAATTAGAAGTAAGGGTGGGAACCCTCTCATATGTGGTATTTTGCCAAGGAGGGGAGTTGGAAGTGAATGGTTGTCCAGGGCAATTGGTGTCAATTGCTGGCTGGACAAATACTGTAAGGAAAATGCGGTAACATTCATTGACAACTGGGACCACTTCTATGGCAGAAATGACATGTATGCTAGGGATGGGGTTCACTTATCTAGGTGTTGGGTGGGAGCACTGGCAACTGCAGTGGAGGGAGCAGTTAGGACTTTAAACTAGGAATAGTTAGTGGTATGGGTTTTGGCAGGAAAACAGTGAAGTCCCAGTGTAGTAATATTACGAGTTCTAGGGGAACTAGTAATAATAAGAACGAGATAGATATTGAAAAGCCAGGGACCTTGGGTGATAAGGACAGTAATAGGTTTAGTAGAAAAATAGAAATGAGCAGGAAGGGTAAAGAGAAAGGAGAGTCTTTCAATGTTTATTATGCTAATTGCCGTAGTGCTAGGAATAAGATGGACGAGTTGAGATTAGTTGCTAGTGTAGGTAACATTGATGTATTTGCCTTAACTGAGACGTGGTTTAATTAAAAAAGTCGGGACATGCCTGCGGAATGTCATATTCAGGGTTTTAAATTGTTCCAAGAAGATAGAAGTATTGGGAGGGGGGGTGGGGTGGCATTGTATGTCCGAGATCGCTTGAACTGTTGCATAAAAACGGGTATTAAGTCTGAAGTAACACATACAGAGTCTGTTTGGATAGAATTTTCAGATGGGCATGAAAAACTGATTTTAGGAGTGATATACCGTCCCCCTAACTTAGATAGGGACCAAGGGAAACTACTATGGGAGGAAATTGTTAAGGCCACAAGGCACGATAATGTAGTAATTCTAGGAGACTTTAACTTTAGTCATGTTGATTGGAATTTCTTGACTGGGAATTTAGAATCGTACGACTTCTTAGAAGTATTTCAGGATTGTTTTCTGAAGCAGTTTGTGACAGAACCTACAAGGGGAAATAACCTGCTTGACTTAGTTATGGCAAACAATGAATCCCTTGTTAATAATTTAGAAATTTCAGAGGAACTGGGTGCTAGCGACCACAAATCAATTACATTTAGCATTGAATGGAAGTACGATAGTAGCGATAACTCAGTAACAGTCCAAGATTTTCGCTTAGCAGATTACGATGGGCTTAGAGAACACTTATCATCTGTTGACTGGGGTAACGAAGAGAGCTATCAATATGACAGTTTTCTGAACACTATACATACTGCTCAAAGAGCGTTTATCCCATATAAAGAAATTAGATCAAATAGAAATGACCCAAAATGGATGAATAATAGGCTCAAATATCTACTAGGGCATAAGAAAGGAATTTATAGGCGTATCAAAAGAGGTGAGGGTCATCTTATGAATCAGTATATTGACATTAAGAGGGACATTAAAAAGGGGATAAGAAAAGCTAAAAGGGACTATGAAATTAAAGTTGCTAGGGATTCTAAAACTAACCCAAAAAGTTTTTTCCAGGTCTATAGAACAAAAGTTAGAGATAAGATAGGTCCCCTTAAAAATAACTATGGGCACCTTACTGACAATGAGAATGAAATGTGCTTGATTTTAAATAATTATTTTCTCTCAGTTTTTACACAGGAAGACACTAACAATATTCCAGTAATTAATTTTTACAGTGGGCTAGAAGATAAATTATGTAACATCACAGTCACTAGTGAGATGGTTGTGAGGCAGATAGACAGACTGAAGCAAAATAAGTCGCCGGGTCCTGATGAGGTTTTTTCAAGGGTTCTTAAGGAATGCAAAATGGAACTCTGTGAACCATTAACTAATATTTTTAATTTATCTCTTCAAACAGGTGTAGTGCCTGATATGTGGAAGATGGCTAATGTAACTCCTATTTTTAAAACAGGGGACAAGTCGTTACCGTCAAATTACCGCCCAATAAGCCTGACCTCAATTGTAGGCAAATTACTAGAGTCAATTATAGCTGAGATTATAAGAAGCCATCTCGATAAGCATAGCTTGATTAATGATACTCAGCATGGATTCACAAGAGGCCGGTCTTGTCTAACTAATTTATTAACTTTCTTCAGTAAAGCTTTTGAGGCTGTTGACCACAAAAAAGAATTTGATATTATTTACTTAGATTTTAGTAAGGCTTTTGATAGAGTTCCGCACCATAGACTGTTAAAGAAAGTGGCAGCTCATGGCATTGGGGGAAAAGTGCTCTCGTGGATCGAGTCATGGCTCACTGACAGGAAGCAGAGAGTGTCCATAAATGGGGTTAAATCCGAGTGGGGATCTGTAACAAGTGGCGTTCCACAGGGATCAGTCTTGGGCCTGTTGTTGTTTATAATATATATCAATGATCTTGATGAGGGAATTACTAGTGATATGAGCAAATTCGCCGATGACACAAAGATAGGTAGGATAATTGATTCAAACGTAGATGTTAGGGAACTTCAGGAGGATTTAAACAAACTCTATTCTTGGTCAGAAAAGTGGCAGATGCAGTTCAGTGTTGATAAATGCAAGGTTCTGAAGCTTGGGAGTGCCCATAACCCTAGTACTTATAAATTAAATGATGTAGAACTTAGCCATACAGATTGCGAAAAGGACTTGGGGGTTATGGTGAGCAGCAACCTTAAACCAAGACAGCAATGCCTAAGCGTACGTAATAAGGCAAATAGATTACTGGGATTTATATCAAGAAGTGTAAGCAACAGAAGTCCAGAGGTCATACTGCAGCTTTATACATCATTAGTAAGGCCTCACCTTGATTATGCAGCTCAGTTCTGGTCTCCTTATTACAAAATGGACATAAATTCGTTAGAAAACATTCAGCGTAGGATGACTAAATTAATACATAGCATCAGAAATCTTCCTTATGAAGAAAGATTGAAGACTCTTAAGTTACATTCACTTGTTAGACGAAGAATGAGGGGAGACCTGATCGAAGTGTATAAGTGGAAGATAGGTATTAATAAAGGGGATATTAATAAGGTCTTGAGGATGTCTCTCCAAGAGAGAATGCGCAGTAATGGATTTAAATTAGATAAGTTTAGATTTAAAAAGGACATAGGAAAGTATTGGTTTGGAAATAGGGTAGTTGATGAGTGGAACAGTCTACCTAGTTGGGTAATTGAGGCTGGGACTTTGGGTAGTTTCAAATCTAGGTTGGATAAGTACATGAGTGGGAGGGGTTGGATTTGAGTGGGACTTTCACATCAGAGCTTATTTCTTGGGTGGCATTGAAAATTGGGTTGGGCAAATGTTTTGTTAGTGGGATGAATTGTAAAGGACCTGCCTAGTATGGGCCAGCAGGCCTCCTGCAGTGTTCCTCCTTTCTTATGTTCTTATGTTCTTATGTTATCGAGAAAATTTGGGGTGGGGGTGAAAGTGGGAGGGGCAATCCAAAAACTTGATCCAAGGAAGTAGAGTCTTTGTATTATCGAGAAAAAAAAATTTCGGAAAAATTTGGGATTGGGGGGGGTCAAAGTGGGAGTGGGGAACCGAGGAGATGGAGAATTTCGAAAAACCCCATAGGGGGGAATCCAAAAACTTGTATTATCGAGAAAAAATTGAGGTGGGGGGTGGGTGAAAGTGGGAGGGGTAATCCAAAAATTTGATCCAAGGTGATCATAAGAAATTCAAAACCCCCATAGGGGGGAATCCAAAGCTTGTATTATCGAGAAATTTTGGGGATTGGGGGGTGAAAGTTGGGCGTGGGAATTTCGAAAACCCCATAGGGGGGAATCCACAAACGTGACCCAAGAAAAAGCATAAGAAAAAATCGAAAAAAATCGGGGCGCGGGGGCGATCCGGACGACGCTGCAGAAGGCGCAGCAGAAGGCACGGGCGGGGGTCGTGAAGGGCGCGGGCAGGGATCGCGAAGGGCGCGAGCGGGCTCGCGGGCGGGCGTGGGCGGGCGCGCGGGCGGGCGCGCGGCGCGACGGGGGGTCGTGGGCAGGGGTATTGGTTGGGGGGTCAAGGGTGAGGTAGTCTCGAGGGCGAGGTCAAGGTCAAACCGGAAGTAACACCTAGGTGTGAAAAGGTGACCCTCCAGCTGCTGGCCCTAAACCGGAAGGGATGTCTCTGTAGAAGGTCTAAACCAGAAGGGACGCCCCAGAGGAAGGCCTAAACCGGAAGGAGTCGCTCTGTAGAAATTATGACTACTTATATATATATATATATATATGTATATATAAATGTATATATATATATATATATATATATATATATATATATATATATATATATATATATATATATATATATATATATATATATATATATATATATATATATATATATATATATATATATATATATATATATATATATATATATATATATATATATATATATATATATATATATATAAGTAGTGAAGTTTTCTACAGGGGGATCCCTTCCGGTTTAGGGCCTTCCACTGAGCGGTGTATCCGGTTTAGGCCTTCCACTGGGCGCACCCTTCCGGTCTAGGACCAGCGGCTGGAGGGTCACCTTTTCACACCTAGGTGTTACTTCCGGTTTTGACCATGACCTCGCCCTCGAGACTACCTCACCCTTGACCCCCCCCAACCAATACCCCCCGCCCACGACCCCCCCCTTCGCGACCCCCCTTCGCGACCCCGCCGTCGCACCGCGCGCCCGCCCGCGCGCCCACCCGCGCCCTTCGCGACCCCCGCCCGCGCCTGCCCGCGCGCCCGCCCGCGCCCTTCGCCACCCTCGCCCGTGCCTTCTGCTGCGCCTTCTGCAGCGTCGTCCGGATCGCCCCCGTGCCTCGAATTTCATTTTCTTATGATCTCCTTGGATCAAGGTTTTTGGATTCTCCCCTACGGGGTTTCGATTTTTTTTGAATTTCATTTTCTTGTGCTCTCCATCTCCTCGGGTCAAATTTTTGAGGTTCCCCCTCTCACTTTCACCCCTATCCCAAAATTTCTCGAAATCAAAGTCTCCATCTATTTGGATCAAGGTTTATGGATTCTCCCCTATGGGGGTTTCGAAATTCTTATGATCTCCTCGGATCCCCCTCCCACTTTCACCCCCCCAACCCCAAAAATTTCTCAATATCAAAGTCTCCACTTCCTCGAATCAAATTTTTTGGATTCCCCCCTATGGGGGTTTTTGAAATTCTTATGATCTCCTTGGATCAAGGTTTTTTGGATTCCCCCCTCTGGGTATAAACATTCAAAATGGACTCCCACTTGCACCCCAATTTTTTTTTCGAAATCAAAGTCTCCATCACCTTGGATCAAATTTTTGGATTACCCCTCTCACTTTCACCCCCATCCCAAAATTTCTCGATAATACCAAGACTCCATCTCCTCGGATCAAATTTTTTGGATTCCCCCCTATGGGGTTTTCGAAATTCTTATGATCTCCTTGGATCAAATTTTTCTCGAAATCAAAGTCTCCACTTCCTCGGATCCCCCTCCCACTTTCACCCCCCAACCCCAAAAATTTCTCGATAATACCAAGACTCCAATTCCTCGGATCAAGATTTTTGAGGTTCCCCCTCCCCCCACTTTCACCCCCCACCCCCAATTCCAAAATTTCTCAATATTACCAAGACTCGATCTCCTCGGATCAAATTTTTTGGATTCCCCCCTATGGGGGTTTCGAAATTCTCCATTTCCTCGGATCAAGTTTTCTCGATATCAATATTACAAAGATTTCCCCCACCATCCACTTCTACCCTCTATGTCCAAGTATTTCTCCTTTATCTCCTCGGATCAAGTTTTGGATTCCCCCCCCTCTGGGTATAAGCATTCAAAATAGACTCCTCCTATGGGGGCATGCTTACTACAGGTCTAAACAAGTGTGACGTCACGCGATGACCCCCCACACACACAGGCTGAATCTTGTCGACCCTTTTAGTACATTAAAGTTAATAAGGGAACACTTACCTTCTGTCAGTGACGTCACACATACAAGCTGAATCATGTCGAACTTTACCCCTACACATATACAACATAAGGAAACATTTTCACTCTTAACCCAAATTTTTCATCATCAGAAAGTCGCATTTTTTCGTTAATACCCACAATTTCTTTACAAAATACAACACATCATTATCACAAAACTAACTCAAACTAACCCAAATTTTTCTCGTTTTAACCCTTTTAGTTCATTAAAGTTAATAAGGGGACACAGTACATCAGAAAAAGTCACAAAAACAAACTCAAACACTTTTACTTTGAACATCACCAAAACACTCTCATAAATCATTTGAATACTCACATAAACACCTTTGAACACCTTCAAAACACTCTTGAACACCTTCAAAAACACCTTTGAACATTTTTTCAATCAACACTGAAACACTTCCAAAAAAACACAATTTGAGTACTCCCAATTACACCACTGAATACTACTAAAACACGCTGAATTCAATCAAAACACCTTTGAATAACCTCAAAACACCTTTGAACACCTTCAAAACACTCTCTTAAATCATTTGAATACTCACAAAAATACCTTTATACATTTCCAAACAACACTGAAACACTTCCAAAATAACATTTTGAATACTCTCAATTAAGATTTGACAGCTCTAATTTATCTGCACTTACACATTTCATTAAATTTCAACTCATCCCTCCAAACTCCTCCCTCAGTCTCCAGACTTCACAACATTATCACAAAAACTAACTCAATCACTTTACTTTGAACATCACCAAAAAAAACACAGAAATACTCCAAAACATCATTCGAACACCCCCAAAATCACCTCTGAATACTCCCAGAACGCCTTCATAAGTACTCTTGCACATCATTTGAACACCTTCAAAACACCTTTGAACATTTCCAAACAACACTGAAACACTTCCAAAACACCATTTGAGTACTCCCAAATACATCACTGAATACTACTAAAACACCACTGAATACACTCAAAACACCACCAAAATCACCATAAACTAAGATCAACACCCACATCCCACAACACCCCACAACCCACAACACCCACAATTTTTTCTCGTTTTAACCCTTTTAGTTCATTAAAGTTAATAAGGGGACACAGTACATCAGAAAAAGTCACAACAACCCACTTATAACATCTTTTGCGGTATCTCTAGTTCGACAACAACACCCACAACACCCACATCCCACAACACCCACAACCCACTTCACCCACACCCCACAACACCCACAACCCACAATTTTTTCTCTCGTTTTAACCCTTTTAGTTCATTAAAGTTAATAAGGGGACTCAGTACATCAGAAAGTCACAACAACAACAACCCACAACACCCACAACCCACAGCACCCACAACACCCACAACCCACAACACCCCCACAACCCACAATTTTTTCTCGTTTTAACTAATTTCATCAGAAAAAGTCACAACACCCACAACCCACTTCACCCACACCCCACAACACCCCACATCACCCACATCCCACAATTTTTTTTCTCGTTTTAACCCTTTTAGTTCATTAAAGTTAATAAGGGGACACACTACATCAGAAAAAATCACAAAAACAACCCACTTATATCATCTTTTTCGGTATCTCTAATTCGACTACATTACCCACAACCCTCATCAATTACCAATTTATTCACATTTTTTTCCCCTTCTTTTTACTACTAAAATTCTAATAAAATCCTCTCCATACCTATCTCCTTGTATCCACATAAATTAATATTATACTCGCATCAACTACCCAACTATTGCGACATGTTTTCAACACCCCTCCATTCTTTTTCCAATATATCATAACTTTTCAATTCTATAATTTGTTTTTAAAATATTCACACATTACCTTTATATTCAGTGAAATCTTCCCCATATTTCTAATTACAACCCTCCCCATACCCCTCTCCATCTCACCCGCATTTCTTCACATCCACTCACCCATCTCCAAACACACCTCTTCTGAACACACACAAAAAATCACATTTCACATCCACAAATGCATTTCAAATCCACTAAAATCACTGTAACCAAGATATTCACAAAACTCTATGACCACCTAACACACACACACACACACGCACCTAACCTAACCTAACCTAACCTTACCCTAACCTAGCCTAACCTAACCGAACCTATCCTAACCTTACCTAACTTATCCTAACCTAACCTAACTTATCCTAACCTAGCCTAACCTAACCTAACCGAACCTATCCTAACCTAACCCTACCTAACTTATCCTAACCTAACCTAACCTAACCTAGCCTAACCTAACCTAACTTAACCTAACCTAACCTAACCTAACCGAACCTACCCTAACCTAACATTACCTAACATAACCTAACCTAGCCTAACCTAACCTAACCTAACTTAACCTAACCTAACCTAACCTAACCTAACCTAGCCTAACCTAACTTAACCTAACCTAACCTAACCTACCCTAACCTAACTTATCCTAACCTAACCTAACCTATCTTAACCTAACCTAACCTAACCTAGCCGAACCTATCCTAACCGTTCCTAACTTAACTAACTTAACCTAACCTTTACCTAACCTTTACCTAACTTAACCTAACCTAACCTAACCTTTACCTAACCTTTACCTAACCTAATCTAACCTTGCCTAACCATTACCTAACCTAACCTAACCTATCTTAACCTAACCCAACCTAACCTAGCTGAACCTATCCTAACCTAACCTAAAATATATTGGAACACTTCCAAAATACATTAGAGTACTCCAGAATTACTTTGAACGACTCCATTTTTGGATATTTCCAAATTAGTTTTGAAAACTTTATCGTAAAATCGAACATTATTTTCTTGTTGGTAAACACACTCAATGGTAGAAATATTTACTCGATTTCCGAATAGAAACACTTTCGTCGCTCTGAGAGACTCATTATGGGTCACCCCTTCCCCCCAACACCACTGGGTAATGCGGTTCACACCCAAGGTAGATTTAAGATAATCATGAACACCTGCGTCAACTCAGGACAGACAGACGCCATGAAATGCGGGTAACATCCAAGGTAGAAAATCATCTCTTTCCAGACCAACTGTCTATCCTAACCTAACCTAACCTAACCTAACCTAATTCCTAACCTGTTGATAAATTAGACACATGTGCAACTCTTGGGTATCTTTATTGAGGAAACGTTTCGCCACACAGTGGCTTCATCAGTCCATACAAAGGAGAATCTTGAAGAACAGGAGGAGAATGAGGTAATCAGTCCCTCAACCTTGAGTCGATGTGGTCAGTCCTTCAATCTTGAATAGAATACGGCATACGTGCTGAGAAGGAGCTTATAAACCGTTGGCAGGAGAGGTGCAGCAGTCATAGGTCGTGTAACATTTATTCAATGTTGAAGTAGGTCGTGCCCAAGAATTAGGCAAGCGAAGAATTCCCAAGTATTAAGATCTCAAGAAGTTGCAGTGTCTGACAGGTTTGTAGATGAATGGTTCAGAGAACCGACATGTTGATAAATTAGACACATGTGCAACTCTTGGGTATCTTTATTGAGGAAACGTTTCGCCACACAGTGGCTTCATCAGTCCATACAAAGGACAATCTTGAAGAACAGGAGGAGAATGAGGTAATCAGTCCCTCAACCTTGAGTCGATGTGGTCAGTCCATATTATACATTTCAATCACAAATTTAAGACATGAGACATACACACCAAATCTAAGACATTCACCTCCAACTAAGACATACACATCACCCCTAAAACATCCTTCCTTATTCATTCCGTATATCTCCTAGAGCTGTTTTAACCCCGACGGGCCCATCACGACGTAGGAGCCAGAGTGTAGTAGGTGGTGTTGGAGTGGTGATGGTTCCTCTGGCTCCTACGTCGTGATGGATCCGTCGGGGTTAAAACAGCTCTAGGAGATATACGGAATGAATAAGGAAGGATGTTTTAGGGGTGATGTGTATGTCTTAGTTGGAGGTGAATGTCTTAGATTTGGTGTGTATGTCTCATGTCTTAAATTTGTGATTGAAATGTATAATATGTGGGTGTTTGTGTATTATTTTTTTTTGTGATAGTGATATGTTATAGTGCTCATGTTATGTTATAGATGTTGGTGGAAGTGTTGTGGTATTTTTGTGTATGTCTTATTTTTGTGCGAATGTTTAAAAAATAAGTGTTTTCAGTGATCATAGTAGTTTTGAAATGCATGATCTTAGATTTTTGGTGATCTTGGTGATTAGTGTTGATAGATGACGGTAAACATGATATGGAATTGGTGATCGTGATTTTTGTGTGAATAATTATAAAAATGTGTGTTTTCTGTGATCTTGGTGTTGGGGATCATAAAATCTGGTAATCGTCTTGGATATAGTGTTCTTAGATAATGTAGGGTACAACAGGTTGAAACAAGGTGGGTTGGGTGTGATGTTACCAACCACCAAGTAACACAATGGGAGTGTGACGTCACTGGATGTGAGCTCGTCGGTCCTGTGAGGTGAGACATCGTGTGTTGGTGGTAGTGAGGTGAGTGCGCTTAGATACTGTCAAATATGATTTTTTTTTTGTGTGTATGTGAAATGTTTATAAAAATGACTTAAGAAATCGTAATGACACGATTGCAAACCAACCATACCCCCGGCCGGGATTGAACCCGCGGTCATAGAGTCTCAAAACTCCAGCCCGTCGCGCGGGTTCAATCCCGGCCGGGGGTATGGTTTATTTGCAATCGTGTCATTACGATTTCTTAAGTCATGTTGACGGCAGCGAAGGGACTTGAGCTAGAGTTCGTCACGGCCACGCTAGCTGGAGATTCGTCTGTAAAAACTTGCATTTGTGGTCACAGAGGTGCCTGTGCTAACTTTCCTATGGTGTAGAAATATACCTAGTTGGATGAATCTTATTGTGGCTAGCTGGTCTAGTGGCTAGCGCGACGGGCTGGAGTTTTGAGACTCTATGACCGCGGGTTCAATCCCGGCCGGGGGTATGGTTTATAAAAATGATTGTTTTCTGTGATATTAGTGATTTTGAGGTAAGTGAACATGGGTGATTGTAGTTGGTGGTTGTCTTAGATTATGTGTGTGTACAAGATATGTTTTCAGTTGATGGTGATCATGTACTAAGTGCTTGCGTATTAGGTTTGTGTTCATGGTTTTTTTTATGCGCCAAATGGGGAGGGAGTTCTTGGTTATAGTGATTTGAGGGGATTTGTATAAAAAGGATGTTAGATGATGTTAAACTTAGTTTCTGGTGATTTTGACGGTGATTTGGTAGTATTCAGTGGTGATTTGGTAGTAATCAGTAGTGTTTTTGGGAATATTCGGAGGTGTTTGATGGTGTTTTTTGAAGGTGTTCAAATGATGTGCAGAGTATTTTTTGAAGAAGATCAGTGGTGATCAGAGTTGGTTCAAAGTTAGTCAGTGTGTTAGATATGGTAATGTCTCATGTCATAAGTGTATGAGTTAGTTTTTTTTTTGTGCTAATGTTGTAAAGTCTGGAGAATGAGGGAGGAGTTTGGGGGGATGAGTTGTAATTTAATGAAATGTGTAAGTGTAGATAAATTAGAGCTGTCAAATCTTATTTGGGAGTAATCAAAATGAAATTTTGGAAGTGCTTCAGTGTTGCTTGGAAATGTTCAAAGGTGTTTATGTGAGTACTCAAATGCATTATGAGAGTGTTCGAAGTAATCTTGGGGTTGTTCTGTAGTGAGATGATAAAGGTTGTGGATGAGAGATATTGAGAAAAGGGGGTCTCAAATGATGTATGAGAGTGTTTTGAAGGTGTTCAAAGTAAAGTGAGTAGGTTAGGATAAGTTAGGTTAGGTTATTTTAGGTTAGGTTAGGTTAGGTTAGGATAAGTTAGGTTAGGTTAGGATAAGTTAGGTTAGGTTAGATTAGGATAAGTTAGGTTAGGTTCGGTTAGGTTAGGTTAGTTTAGGTTAGGTTAGGTTAGGTTAGGCTAGGTTAAGTTAAGTTAAGTTAAGTTAGGATAGGTTAGGTTAGGCTATGTTAGGTTAGGTTAGGTTAGGTTAGGTTAGGTTAGGTTAGGATAAGTTAGGTTAGGATAGGTTAGGTTAGGTTAGGACAGGTTAGGATAGGTTAGGTTAGGTTAGGTTAGGTTAGGTTCGGTAGGTTAGGTAAGGTTAGGTTAGGTTAGGTTAGGATAGGTTAGATTAGGATAAGTTAGGTTAGGTTAGGTTATTTTAGGTTAGGTTAGGTTAGGTTAGGTTAGGATAAGTTAGGTTAGGTTAGGATAAGTTAGGTTAGGTTAGGATAAGTTAGGTTAGGTTAGATTAGGATAAGTTAGGTTAGGTTCGGTTAGGTTAGGTTAGGTTAGGTTAGGTTAGGTTAAGTTAGGATAGGTTATGTTAGGATAAGTTAGGTTAGGTTAGGATAAGTTAGGTTAGGTTAGGTTAGGTTAGGATAAGTTAGGTTAGGATAGGTTAGGTTAGGTTAGGTTAGGTTAGGTTAGGTTAGGATAGGTTAAGTTAGGTTAGGACAGGTTAGGATAGGTTAGGTTAGGTTAGGTTAGGTTCGGTAGGTTAGGTAAGGTTAGGTTAGGTTAAGTTATGTAGTATTCGAGGTGTTTGATGGAGTTAGGTTAGGTTAGGTTAGGTTAGGTTAGGATAGAGGTGTTTGATGGAGTTAGGTTGGGTTAGGTTAGGTTAGGTTAGGTTAGGTTAGGATAGAGGTGATTGATGGAGTGGGGTTAGGTTCGGTTAGGTGAGATTAGGTTAGGTTAGGAATTAGGTTAGGTTAGGTTAGGTTAGGTTAGGTTAGGTTAGGTTAGGATAGACAGTTGGTCTGGAAAGAGATGATTTTCTACCTTGGATGTTACCCGCATTTCATGGCGTCTGTCTGTCCTGAGTTGACGCAGGTGTTCATGATTATCTTAAATCTACCTTGGGTGTGAACCGCATTACCCAGTGGTGTTGGGGGGAAGGGGTGACCCATAATGAGTCTCTCAGAGCGAGGAAAGTGTTTCTATTCGGAAATCGAGTAAATATTTATACCATTGAGTGTGTTTACCAACAAGAAAATAATGTTCGATTTTACGATAAAGTTTTCAAAACTAATTTAGAAATATCCAAAAATGGAGTCGTTCAAAGTAATTCTGGAGTACTCTAATGTATTTTGGAAGTGTTCCAATATATTTTAGGTTAGGTTAGGATAGGTTCGGCTAGGTTAGGTTGGGTTAGGTTAAGATAGGTTAGGTTAGGTTAGGTAATGGTTAGGCAAGGTTAGATAAGGTTAGGTAAAGGTTAGGTAAAGGTTAGGTTAGGTTAGGTTAAGTTAGGTAAAGGTTAGGTAAAGGTTAGGTTAAGTTAGTTAAGTTAGGAACGGTTAGGATAGGTTTGGCTAGGTTAGGTTAGGTTAGGTTAAGATAGGTTAGGTTAGGTTAGGATAAATTAGGTTAGGGTAGGTTAGGTTAGGTTAGGTTAAGTTAGGTTAGGCTAGGTTAGGTTAGGTTAGGTTAGGTTAGGTTAAGTTAGGTTAGGTTAGGTTAGGCTAGGTTAGGTTATGTTAGGTAATGTTAGGTTAGGGTAGGTTTGGTTAGGTTAGGTTAGGTTAGGTTAAGTTAGGTTAGGTTAGGCTAGGTTAGGTTAGGTTAGGTTAGGATAAGTTAGGTAGGGTTAGGTTAGGATAGGTTCGGTTAGGTTAGGTTAGGCTAGGTTAGGATAAGTTAGGTTAGGTTAGGATAAGTTAGGTAAGGTTAGGATAGGTTCGGTTAGGTTAGGCTAGGTTAGGTTAGGTTAGGTTAGGTTAGGTTAGGTTAGGTGCGTGTGTGTGTGTGTGTGTGTGTGTGTGTGTGTGTGTGTGTGTGTGTGTGTGTGTGTGTGTGTGTGTGTGTGTGTGTGTGTGTGTGTGTGTGTGTGTGTGTGTGTGTGTGTTAGGTGGTCATAGAGTTTTGTGAATATCTTGATTATAGTGATTTTAGTGGATTTGAGATGCATTTGTGGATGTGAAATGTGATTTTTTGTGTGTGTTCAGAAGAGGTGTGTTGGGAGATGGGTGAGTGGATGTGAAGTAATGTGGGTGAGATGGCGAGGTGTATGGGGAGGGTTGTAATTAGAAATATGGGGAGATTTTACTGAATATGAAGGTAATGTGTGAATATTTTAAAAAGAAATTATAGAATTGAAAAGTTATGATATATTGGAAAAAGAATGGAGGGTGTTGAAACATGTCGCAATAGTTGGGTAGTTGATGCGAGTATAATATTAATTTATGTGGATACAAGGAGATGGGTATGGAGAGGATTTTATTAGAATTTTAGTAGTAAAAAGAAGGGGAAAAAATGTGAATAAATTGGTAATTGATGAGGGTTGTGGGTAATGTAGTCGAATTAGAGATACCGAAAAGGATGATATAAGTGGATTGTTTTTGTGACTTTTTCTGATGTAGTATGTCCCATTATTAACTTTAATGAACTAAAAGGGTTAAAACGAGAAAAAAAATTGTGGGATGTGGGTGATGTGGGGTGTTGTGGGGTGTGGGTGAAGTGGGTTGTGGGTGTTGTGACTTTTTCTGATGAAATTAGTTAAAACGAGAAAAAATTGTGGGTTGTGGGGGTGTTGTGGGTTGTGGGTGTTGTGGGTGCTGTGGGTTGTGGGTGTTGTGGGTTGTTGTTGTTGTGACTTTCTGATGTACTGTGTCCCCTTATTAACTTTAATGAACTAAAAGGGTTAAAACGAGAAAAAAAATTGTGGGTTGTGGGTGTTGTGGGGTGTGGGTGAAGTGGGTTGTGGGTATTGTGGGATGTGGGTGTTGTGGGTGTTGTTGTCGAACTAGAGATACCGAAAAAGATGTTATAAGTGGGTTGTTGTGACTTTTTCTGATGTACTGTGTCCCCTTATTAACTTTAATGAACTAAAAGGGTTAAAACGAGAAAAAAATTGTGGGTTGTGGGTGTTGTGGGGTGTGGGTGAAGTGGGTTGTGGGTGTTGTGGGTTGTGGGTGTTGTGGGTGTTGTTGTCGAACTAGAGATACCGAAAAAGATGTTATAAGTGGGTTGTTGTGACTTTTTCTGATGTACTGTGTCCCCTTATTAACTTTAATGAACTAAAAGGGTTAAAACGAGAAAAAATTGTGGGTGTTGTGGGTTGTGGGGTGTTGTGGGATGTGGGTGTTGATCTTAGTTTATGGTGATTTTGGTGGTGTTTTGAGTGTATTCAGTGGTGTTTTAGTAGTATTCAGTGGTGTATTTGGGAGTACTCAAATGGTGTTTTGGAAGTGTTTCAGTGTTGTTTGGAAATGTTCAAAGGTGTTTTGAAGGTGTTCAAATGATGTGCAAGAGTACTTATGAAGGTGTTCTGGGAGTATTCAGAGGTGATTTTGGGGGTGTTCGAATGATGTTTTGGAGTATTTCAGTGTTTTTTTTGGTGATGTTCAAAGTAAAGTGATTTAGTTTTTGTGATAATGTTGTGAAGTCTGGAGACTGAGGGAGGAGTTTGGAGGGATGAGTTGAAATTTAATGAAATGTGTAAGTGCAGATAAATTAGAGCTGTCAAATCTTATTTGGGAGTATTCAAAATGTTATTTTGGAAGTGTTTCAGTGTTGTTTGGAAATGTATAAAGGTATTTTTGTGAGTATTCAAATGATTTAAGAGAGTGTTTTAAAGGTGTTCAAAGGTGTTTTGAGGTTATTCAAAGGTGTTTTGATTGAATTTAGCGTGTTTTAGTAGTATTCAGTGGTGTAATTGGGAGTACTCAAATTGTGTTTTTTTGGAAGTGTTTCAGTGTTGATTGAAAAAATGTTCAAAGGTGTTTTTGAAGGTGTTCAAGAGTGTTTTGAAGGTGTTCAAAGGTGTTTATGTGAGTATTCAAATGATTTATGAGAGTGTTTTGGTGATGTTCAAAGTAAAAGTGTTTGAGTTAGTTTTTGTGAATTTTTCTGATGTACTGTGTCCCCTTATTAACTTTAATGAACTAAAAGGGTTAAAACGAGAAAAATTTGGGTTAGTTTGAGTTAGTTTTTGTGATAATGATTTGTTGTATTTTGTAAAGAAATTGTGGGTATTAACGAAAAAATGCGACTTTCTGATGATGAAAAATTTGGGTTAAGAGTGAAAATGTTTCCTTATGTTGTATATGTGTAGGGGTAAAGTTCGACATGATTCAGCTTGTATGTGTGACGTCACTGACAGAAGGTAAGTGTTCCTTTATTAACTTTAATGTACTAAAAGGGTCGACAAGATTCAGCCTGTGTGTGTGTGGGGTCATCGCGTGACGTCACACTTGTTTAGACCTGTAGTAAGCATGCCCCCATAGGAGGAGTCTATTTTGAATGCTTATACCCAGAGGGGGGGGGAATCCAAAACTTGATCCGAGGAGATAAAGGAGAAATACTTGGACATAGAGGGTAGAAGTGGATGGTGGGGGAAATCTTTGTAATATTGATATCGAGAAAACTTGATCCGAGGAAATGGAGAATTTCGAAACCCCCATAGGGGGGAATCCAAAAAAATTGATCCGAGGAGATCGAGTCTTGGTAATATTGAGAAATTTTGGGATTGGGGGTGGGGGATGAAAGTGGGGGGAGGGTGAACCTCAAAAATCTTGATCAGAGGAATTGAAGTCTTGGTATTATCGAAAAATTTTTGGGGTTGGGGGGTGAAAGTGGGAGGGGGATCCGAGGAAGTGGAGACTTTGATTTCGAGAAAAATTTGATCCGAGGAGATCATAAGAATTTCGAAACCCCCATAGGGGGGGAATCCAAAAAATTTGATCCGAGGAGATGGAGTCTTGGTATTATCGAGAAATTTTGGGATGGGGGTGAAAGTGAGAGGGGTAATCCAAAAATTTGATCCAAGGTGATGGAGACTTTGATTTCGAAAAAAAATTTGGGGTGCACGTGGGAGTCCATTTTGAATGTTTATACCCAGAGGGGGGAATCCAAAAAACCTTGATCCAAGGAGATCATAAGAATTTCGAAAACCCCCATAGGGGGGAATCCAAAAAATTTGATTCGAGGAAGTGGAGACTTTGATATCGAGAAATTTTTGGGGTTGGGGGGGTGAAAGTGGGAGGGGGATCCGAGGAGATCATAAGAATTTCGAAACCCCCATAGGGGAGAATCCAAAAACCTTGATCCAAGGAGATGGAGACTTTGATTTCGAGAAATTTTGGGATGGGGGTGAAAGTGAGAGGGGGAACCTCAAAAATTTGATCCGAGGAGATGGAGAGCACAAGAAAATGAAATTCAAAAAAATTCGAAACCCCGTAGGGGAGAATCCAAAAACCTTGTTCCAAGGAGATCATAAGAAAATGAAATTCGAGGCGCGGGGGCGATCCGGACGACGCTGCAGAAGGCGCAGCAGAAGGCGCGGGCGGGGGTCGCGAAGGGCGCGGGCGGGCGCGCGGGCGGGCGCGCGGCGCGACGGCGGGGTCGCGAAGGGGGGTCGCGAAGGGGGGGGGGTCGTGGGCGGGGGGTATTGGTTGGGGGGGTCAAGGGTGAGGTAGTCTCGAGGGCGAGGTCATGGTCAAAACCGGAAGTAACACCTAGGTGTGAAAAGGTGACCCTCCAGCCGCTGGTCCTAGACCGAAAGGGTGCGTCAAGTGGAAGGCCTAAACCGGATACACCGCTCAGTGGAAGGCCCTAAACCGGAAGGGACCCCACTGTAGAAAACTTCACTACTTATATATATATATATATATATATATATATATATATATATATATATATATATATATATATATATATATATATATATATATATATATATATATATATATATATATATATATATATATTTATATATATATATATATATATATATATATATATATATATATATATATATATATATATATATATATATATATATATATATATATATATATATATATATATATATATATATATATATATATATATATATATATATATATATATATATATATATATATATATATATATATATATATATATATATATATATATATATATATATATGTATTTATATAATATATATATATAGATATATATATATATATATTATTTTTTTTTTATTATCACACTGGCCGATTCCCACCTAGGCAGGGTGGCCCGAAAAAGAAAAACTTTCACCATCATTCACTCCATCACTGTCTTGCCAGAAGGGTGCTTTACACTACAGTTTTTAAACTGCAACATTAACACCCCTCCTTCAGAGTGCAGGCACTGTACTTCCCATCTCCATGGCTCAAGTCCGGCCTGCCGGTTTCCCTGAATCCCTTCATAAATGTTACTTTGCTCACACTCCAACAGCACGTCAAGTATTAAAAACCATTTGTCTCCATTCACTCCTATCAAACACGCTCACGCATGCCTGCTGGAAGTCCAAGCCCCTCGCACACAAAACCTCCTTTACCCCCTCCCTCCAACCCTTCCTAGGCCGACCCCTACCCCGCCTTCCTTCCACAACAGACTGATACACTCTTGAAGTCATTCTGTTTCGCTCCATTCTCTCTACATGTCCGAACCACCTCAACAACCCTTCCTCAGCCCTCTGGACAACAGTTTTGGTAATCCCGCACCTCCTCCTAACTTCCAAACTACGAATTCTCTGCATTATATTCACACCACACATTGCCCTCAGACATGACATCTCCACTGCCTCCAGCCTTCTCCTCGCTGCAACATTCATCACCCACGCTTCACACCCATATAAGAGCGTTGGTAAAACTATACTCTCATACATTCCCCTCTTTGCCTCCAAGGACAAAGTTCTTTGTCTCCACAGACTCCTAAGTGCACCACTCACTCTTTTTCCCTCATCAATTCTATGATTCACCTCATCTTTCATAGACCCATCCTCTGACACGTCCACTCCCAAATATCTGAATACGTTCACCTCCTCCATACTCTCTCCCTCCAATCTGATATTCAATCTTTCATCACCTAATCTTTTTGTTACCCTCATAACTTTACTCTTTCCTGTATTCACCTTTAATTTTCTTCTTTTGCACACCCTACCAAATTCATCCACCAATCTCTGCAGCTTCTCTTCAGAATCTCCCAAGAGCACAGTATCATCAGCAAAGAGCAGCTGTGACAACTCCCACTTTGTGTGTGATTCTTTATCTTTTAACTCCACGCCTCTTGCCAAGACCCTCACATTTACTTCTCTTACAACCCCATCTATAAATATATTAAACAACCACGGTGACATCACACATCCTTGTCTAAGGCCTACCTTTACTGGGAAAAAATTTCCCTCTTTCCTACATACTCTAACTTGAGCCTCACTATTCTCGTAAAAACTCTTCACTGCTTTCAGTAACCTACCTCCTACACCATACACTTGCAACATCTGCCACATTGCCCCTCAATCCACCCTGTCATACGCCTTTTCCAAATCCATAAATGCCACAAAGACCTCTTTAGCCTTATCTAAATACTGTTCACTTATATGTTTCACTGTAAGCACCTGGTCCACACACCCCCTACCTTTCCTAAAGCCTCCATGTTCATCTGCTATCCTATTCTCCGTCTTACTCTTAATTCTTTCAATTATAACTCTACCATACACTTTACCAGGTACACTCAACAGACTTATCCCCCTATAATTTTTGCACTCTCTTTTATCCCCTTTGCCTTTATACAAAGGAACTATGCATGCTCTCTGCCAATCCCTAGGTACCTTACCCTCTTCCATACATTTATTAAATAATTGCACCAACCACTCCAAAACTATATCCCCACCTGCTTTTAACATTTCTATCTTTATCCCATCAATCCCGGCTGCCTTACCCCCTTTCATTTTACCTACTGCCTCACGAACTTCCCCACACTCACAACTGGCTCTTCCTCACTCCTACAAATTATATATATATATATATATATATATATATATATAATATATGTATATATATATATATAATATATATATATATATATATATATATATATATATATATATATATATATATATACATCATTTACCAAAATGCAGCACGCCAGGACTCGACCCTACGAACCTTGTAGCACCTCCAGAGACAGAATAATGGCGTAGTGGTAAGGTAATACATGCATTGTTCTGTCTCTTGAGGAGGTACAGAGTTCGTAGGGTCGACTCCTGGCCACCCGCAGTTTAGAAAATGATTTATATCACAGTGCTGCCCTCCGGTCACTGAGTCAGTGAGATGTGCTCTCCTCCGGTCACTGAGTCAGTCAGATGTGCTGTCCTCCGGTCACTAAGTCAGTGAGATGTGCTGTCCTCCGGTCACTGAGTCAGTGAGATGTGCTGTCCTCCGGTCGCTAAGTCAGTGAGATGTGCTGTCCTCCGGTCACTGAGTCAGTGAGATGTGCTCTCCTCCGGTCACTGAGTCAGTCTGATGTGCTGTCCTCCGGTCACTAAGTCAGTGAGATGTGCTGTCCTCCAGTCACTGAGTCAGTGAGATGTTCTGCCCTCCGGTCACTGAGTCAGTGAGATGTTCTGCCCTCCAGTCACTGAGTCAGTAAGATGTGCTGTCCTCCAGTCACTGAGTCAGTGAGATGTGCTGTCCTCCAGTCAGTGAGTCAGTGAGATGTGCTGTCCTCCAGTCACTGAGTCAGTGAGATGTTCTGTCCTCCGGTCACTGAGTCAGTGAGATGTGCTGTCCTCCGATCACTCAGTCAGTGAGATGTGCTGTCCTCCGGTCACTGAGTCAGTGAGATGTGCTGTCCTCCGGTCAATGAGTCAGTGAGATGTGCTGTCCTCCGGTCACTGGGTCAGTGAGACGTGCTGTCCTCAGGTCACTGGGTCAGTGAGACGTGCTGTCCTCCGGTCACTGGGTCAGTGAGACGTGCTGTCCTCCGGTCACTGAGTCAGTGAGATGTTCTGTCCTCCGGTCACTGAGTCAGTGAGATGTGCTGTCCTCCGGTCACTGGGTCAGTGAGACGTGCTGTCCTCCGGTCACTGGGTCAGTGAGACGTGCTGTCCTCCGGTCACTGGGTCAGTGAGATGTTCTGTCCTCCGGTCACTGAGTCAGTGAGATGTGCTGTCCTCCGGTCACTGGGTCAGTGAGACGTGCTATCCTCCGGTCACTGGGTCAGTGAGACGTGCTGTCCTCCGGTCACTGGGTCAGTGAGACGTGCTGTCCTCCGGTCACTGGGTCAGTGAGATGTGCTGTCCTCCGGTCACTGAGTCAGTGAGATGTGCTGTCCTCCGGTCACTGGGTCAGTGAGATGTTCTGTCCTCCGGTCACTGAGTCAGTGAGATGTGCTGTCCTCCGGTCACTGGGTCAGTGAGACGTGCTGTCCTCCGGTCACTGGGTCAGTGAGACGTGCTGTCCTCCGGTCACTGGGTCAGTGAGACGTGCTGTCCTCCGGTCACTGGGTCAGTGAGACGTGCTGTCCTCCGGTCACTGGGTCAGTGAGACGTGCTGTCCTCCGGTCACTGGGTCAGTGAGACGTGCTGTCCTCCGGTCACTGGGTCAGTGAGACGTGCTGTCCTCCGGTCACTGGGTCAGTGAGACGTGCTGTCCTTCGGTCACTGAGTCAGTGAGACGTGCTGTCCTCCGGTCACTGAGTCAGTGAGATGTGCTGTCCTCCGGTCACTGGGTCAGTGAGACGTGCTGTCCTCCGGTCACTGGGTCAGTGAGATGTGCTGTCCTCCGGTCACTGGGTGAGTGAGATGTGCTGTCCTCCGGTCACTGGGTCAGTGAGATGTGCTGTCCTCCGGTCACTGGGTCAGTGAGATGTGCTGTCCTCCGGTCACTGGGTCAGTGAGATGTGCTGTCCTTCGGTCACTGAGTCAGTGAGACGTGCTGTCCTCCGGTCACTGAGTCAGTGAGATGTGCTGTCCTCCGGTCACTGGGTCAGTGAGATGTGCTGTCCTCCGGTCACTGGGTCAGTGAGATGTGCTGTCCTCCGGTCACTGGGTCAGTGAGATGTGCTGTCCTCAAGTCACTGAGTCAGTGAGATGTGTTGACAAATCTTACCAAACACTCACAACTGTTCACTGCCGTGAAATATTTAAACTTTAGTCAGTGTATTTTGTCAGGATTTATTGAGTCACAAGATGACGTCTTTACAAAATCAAGTATTATCATTGAAAACGAAAAGTATGCTGATAGACAATTTGATTGCTGTCTGTGAAGAGCTGACTCAAAACGCAAACATTGATTTTGACGTTTTAGAAGCAAAATTTCATCTATTTACTAACGTCTGAAGATTGTTAATTCAGCTTATACGAAATATGAAAGAGCATTCCTACAGTCAAATCCTTCTCAGGGTGATAATTAAAATGTATTCTTTACATTTACCGAACAAGAAAAGTGAGCAGAGGAACATTGACACTGCCACAAAATTCTTTCACAAAGATCTACTTTAGTTAGTGATCAGAAACCTGCCACACCTGCCACACCTGTCACACCTGTCACACCTGCCACACCTACCACACCTACCACACCTGCCACAGCTACCACACCTGTCACACCTGCCATCCCACTACTTATCCTTCCTAATTATTAGTGTATTTAAGTCTCTGGTACATAACACAAGTGATATTGATGAGACAGCCAAATTAAACTCAAATGTCTTGTAAAGGGAGAACCATTTGAACTGATTCAATCGTTTCATGTGGTTGAAGATAATTATGTACAAGCTTTAAGAGTCTTAGTAGACAATTACCTTGATGCTGACAAGACTTTGGTTAGACACGTAGTCAAAATCTCAAGACTGAAGCCACCTAGATATTGTTTTTCAGATTTTCAGACATTTAGAATCACACTTGGCATGTCTCAGAACTCTGGAGAATAATATGACATAAATGAATGAGATTGGTTTATTAGTGGTAATGTACAAGACAAGCTGTCACCACAAACTATTGAATGATTACATATTAAGTTTTGTTGAGAGAAATGCTGCAAGCTAAGTCAAACATTAAATAGTGGACTGGAATGGGACTTATCTTGAAAGACAGCTTTCGCCTACACATCCGGACAGTTGTGTCTTCAGAAGCTGTCGTATGCAACCCGAAAGGGCTGAAAATAAAATTATATTATAAGTTCAATTACCCCACGGGGGTGTTACGTCAGTTTTTTCATTACTGAATACTGACTGATGATACGTTTTTGTTTGGATTCAAAAGTCTGCACTTCACTGCCGACTATAGGATGATTTCAAGCCCCTTGTGGCCCGGTGGCCTGGTGGCTAAAGCTCCCGCTTCACACACGGAGGGCCCGGGTTCGATTCCCGGCGGGTGGAAAGATTTCGACACGTTTCCTTACACCTGTTGTCCTGTTCACCTAGCAGCAAATAGGTACCTGGGTGTTAGTCGACTGGTGTGGGTCGCATCCTGGGGGACAAGATTAAGGACCCCAATGGAAATAAGTTAGACAGTCCTCGATGACGCACTGACTTTCTTGGGTTATCCTGGGTGGCTAACCCTCCGGGGTTGAAAATCCGAACGAAATCTTATCTTATCTTATCTTATCTTAACTGCACAGTCCCCTGTATGACAAGATGGTTTAAAACCTACCTTGCTCTTGTAGCGTGAGCTATGGTGTTGTATACACTCTACTCGACAAGTATTGGTGACTTGAGATAAGCTGAAGTGTCCTTGGATGTCCACGTCTTCCACAGTCTAGGAATACGCACACTGGTACACTATGTTCAACAAGATTTGTCTTTCATAGTAATGTCATTAAAGAAGCTGATCACACTTCTTTGTAAGTGTTTTAATGTGTTATGGAGATTGTCTGAGCTACAGCAATGCACGATTCACTTCCTTTGTTCGATCTTAGCGTGAAATTCGAATCTTTACTGCACGATTACATACTGCAATCTAGCCAGCATTGCCCCTGTCTTCCCCCAGCTTCCCAACACACAAAAGAAGTGCCGACAAACTTCCACTATGAAACAATGCAGAATGCATGATTCTTGCTGTCTGGGCATAAACAACAATGTACACTATCTTTAACGTGATAATAAAGTGGGTGCAGTATTTTCCTTAATTGTCCTGCTAAGGTAAGAGATTGATTGTCTCTTATTAAACTACACTACTGGCAACACTGGTCTCTTGCAAAGAAGTCGCATGACTCGTAACTGGTACACGCTGGTTAAACATGTATTGGTAATTACTTGGATGTAGCAGTAAACAAGATGCTTGCCCCTTCTGAGAGGGCTGGACCCCTCAGGTCTGAAGGGGCTGAAGGGCTGAAGGGGGCTGATACCCCCCTCCTGGAGAACATTTCTTCACATGTTTAACAAACGCTATTTTTCTTGTAAACAAATTAGCAAAGTTTACAAGATAGAGTTTCTTGCATGCAAGAAACAAGACATGTTGATAAACCTACAAATCCTGTTGTGTATACCAAACCTTCAACTCAGCATATGAAGAGTATACATACTCTCACTGTATCACCGAATGGATAATCCCATGTAGGCACCTATCAAGCTGTGAATACAACAGGCAGTAAACGGACTGTCACACGTAAATGTGCTCCATTGGGCACAGTATTATAATCAATACATAACAATGGAGGCACGGAAACAGTGTACTCAACAGCTGAAACAGTGCACTAAATGTTGAACACAAGGAAGGAATTGCTCACTGAAGAAGTGTTTTACAAGCAACAGCTGACTTCCACAGAAACCGAAAGTCACCAAACAACAGCATTGTACATACAAGATAAGTCTAAATCGACTGCTCTACCAATAGCTCGAACTGAGTTATTTAATAAAGTACACAAAACAAATGAGATAACACTATTTGATCAAGGCTCACAAAGGTCCTTCATAACAAGTACAGTGCTGCAGATACTGAATAAACAGCCCCATTTCAAAGTACAGCTAGATATAGCTGTTTTTTTCCAAAGTTCTGGTAAACAGACATATGACCTAGCCAAATTCACTGTGGTCTAGGAAACAGAAAAAAGACAGTGTAAGCTGTTGTAGTAGATGATCTGTCTAAGTCTGTGCAAATCAAGGGACTCCAAGAGAAACAGTTGCAGCACTAAAGGCAGCCAAGGTCAAGTTAGCCTGTCCTGACATACAGACGAACACTGTTAGTCCACTTGATTTTATCATTGAAACTGATTATTTTCACTGTTTGTGCAAAATATAGTAAGTAAACATGATGTTCACTTGCTAAAAGCAGCAGGAGGCCACATGTGGTCCCATTCCCTCTCAAAGCGAGACAGAAGCTGATATTGATTCAGTGGAAAATGTACTGGTTACAAAAATAATCGCTTATCATGTGCCTCAGAAAAAATGATCTTTTCTGGAAGAAATGAATAAACCAGTTATAAGTGCAGAATTTAGATGCGGAAGACAATGATGTAAATAAACCAAGCCCAAAAGAGTCTCAGATTTATAACCAATATTTGGACACTGTCAAATATAAAGATGGACAGTATTGGGTTAGGTTACCATGGAAATTAAATCCACCACATCTGCCTAGCAATTATCGCATGGCTTTCGGACAGATGAAAGCACAAATACATGAGCTCAGGAAGAATCCAGAGTTACTGACTGTCTATGATAATATCATACAAGAACAGTTGGACAATAAATTCATTGAGGAAGTAGTGCAAATTGAAGACAGAAGCTCATTATCTCCCGCACCATGGAGTCAGAAAAGATTCTGAAACCACTCCACTACGTGTTGTATATAATTGCAGCGCACGTGCTAATAAAAATATAGCAAGTCTTAATGACTGTCTGATACCCGGACTCTCACTAACTGAGAGAAGCTTGGAGACGTGTTTAGGAAATTTCTCACAAAACCGTAGGCCTATAAAGTTAAATTTTTAAAGCTTTCCTAAGAGTACGTCTTCAAGAAATACACAGATTATACTCGACTCTTGTGCCCTGAAAATTCACATGATTCTCAGTGTCCTGTGAAAACATATCGTTTCAATTCAGGCTTGTTTGGAGCAACATTCTCTCCATTCTTGCTAGAAGCTACTCTAAATACACATCTGAAAGTCCCTTCTAAGATACCTTTAATAAAAGTTTTAATGTGGACAATCTTAAGGTAATGTGAACTAAGAGGAATATATGAAATTCTTATACAGAGAAACTAATTTGTGACAGGTGAGAAGTTGAAGGTATTTGGTGGAGGTGTAAGATAGTGGTAAGAATGAGGGCTGGTTGATATGATAAATCTAACACTGGGATGAGGTGAGGCTCTGATTGTCGGTGAGGGAGGACAGGTATGGTGGGAATCAGACGAAATGGGGTTTTGGTTTTGTGATGAGGGAAGTGCTTGTGAGAAAGGATCCTGCACCGGCGAGATTCGGAATAGGGATGCTGGCGGGGATGAATTGTGGTAGATGGTAGTTTATTCTGAATTATTGTATCTGAGTGGGAAAGGGAGCTAAAGCTTGAGGGAGTGTTGGGATGGTACGTGTGTGTTCGTACATACCAACATGCGTGAACGTGTATGTTTGGTGATGGTGGGAGACAACAAGACTAGTGATTCTACAAACAATATGTTTTGACAAACCATACCACGGGTGGAGTTTGAACCCGCGGTCAGAGAGTCTCAAAACTCTAGACCGTTGCGTTAGCCACTGGACCAGCTAGCTTCATGTTGACGGCTTTGAGGGGACTTGAGTTAGAGTTCGTCACGGCCACGCTAGCTGGAGATTCGTCTGTAAAAACTAGCAGCATTTGTGGTTACAGTGGTGCCTATGCTAACCTTCCTATGGTGTAGAAATATACCAAGTTGGACTAATCTTATTGTCGCTAGCTGGTCCAGTGGCTAACACGACGGTCTGGAGTTTTGAGACTCTCTGACCGCGGGTTCAATCCCCACCCGTTGTATGGAGTGTTTGCAATCGTGTCATAACGATCTCGTGAGTCTCGTTTTGACAGATCATTATGACACAGGAAGAATAACGCGGTGTTTGCAAGGTATATTCCGTACCTTATAGAATTAGCAATGAACGTAAAATAAAATTTAAGAACAAAAATTCTAACTTTAGCAGGTCCTTCGATAATTTCAAGTTGTCCTCGTCTCAACTTCCTTTTTAAGAGATGGAGAATCTGGTTGTACTTAAATGAGGTAAACATAATGTAAGTAAAAACTACTGATCAAACATCAATGATGACTCATTGTGTTTTCTCGAGTGATGTAATACTTAGCAAGCAGAGTCATCAGGTGGTGTAGATCACCTGGGCCCACCACCATATACTTCAGTAAGCAGAGTAATCAGGTGGTGTAGATCACCTGGGCCCACCACCATATACTTCAGTAAGCAGAGTAATCAGGTGGTGTAGATCACCTGGGCCCACCACCATATACTTCAGTAAGCAGAGTAATCAGGTGGTCTAGATCACCTGGGCCCACCACCATATACTTCAGTAAACAGAGTAATCAGGTGGTGTAGATCACCTGGGCCCACCACCATATACTTCAGTAAGCAGAGTAATCAGGTGGTGTAGATCACCTGGGCCCACCACCATATACTTCAGTAAACAGAGTAATCAGGTGGTGTAGATCACCTGGGCCCACCACCATATACTTCAGTAAGCAGAGTCATCAGGTGGTGTAGATCACCTGGGCCCACCACCATATACTTCAGTAAACAGAGTAATCAGGTGGTGTAGATCACCTGGGCCCACCACCATATACTTCAGTAAACAGAGTAATCAGGTGGTGTAGATCACCTGGGCCCACCACCATATACTTCAGTAAGCAGAGTAATCAGGTGGTGTAGATCACCTGGGCCCACCACCATATACTTCAGTAAGCAGAGTAATCAGGTGGTCTAGATCACCTGGGCCCACCACCATATACTTCAGTAAACAGAGTAATCAGGTGGTGTAGATCACCTGGGCCCACCACCATATACTTCAGTAAGCAGAGTAATCAGGTGGTGTAGATCACCTGGGCCCACCACCATATACTTCAGTAAACAGAGTAATCAGGTGGTGTAGATCACCTGGGCCCACCACCATATACTTCAGTAAGCAGAGTCATCATGTGGTGTAGATCACCTGGGCCCACCACCATATACTTCAGTAAACAGAGTAATCAGGTGGTGTAGATCACCTGGGCCCACCACCATATACTTCAGTAAACAGAGTAATCAGGTGGTGTAGATCACCTGGGCCCACCACCATGTACTTCAGTAAGCAGAGTAATCAGGTGGTGTAGATCACCTGGGCCCACCACCATATACTTCAGTAAACAGAGTAATCAGGTGGTGTAGATCACCTGGGCCCACCACCATATACTTCAGTAAGCAGAGTCATCAGGTGGTGTAGATCACCTGGGCCCACCACCATATACTTCAGTAAACAGAGTAATCAGGTGGTGTAGATCACCTGGGCCCACCACCATATACTTCAGTAAGCAGAGTCATCAGGTGGTGTAGATCACCTGGGCCCACCACCATATACTTCAGTAAACAGAGTAATCAGGTGGTGTAGATCACCTGGGCCCACCACCATATACTTCAGTAAGCAGAGTCATCAGGTGGTGTAGATCACCTGGGCCCAGCACCATATACTTCAGTACTATGTGACTCACCTCTCCATCATCTTGGTGACTCACCTCTCCATCATTTTGGAGACTTACCTATCCATCATCTTGGTGATAATAACTATGTGACTCACCTCTCCATCATCTTGGTGACTCACCTCTGCATCATTTTGGTGACTCACCTCTCCATCATCTTTGTGTTAACATCTATGTGACTCACCTCTCCATCATCTTGGTGTTAACAAATATGTGACTCACCTCTCCATCATCTTGGTGACTCACCCCTCCATCATCTTTGTGTTAACATCTATGTGACTCACCTCTCCATCATCTTGGTGTTTAGCTGTGTGACTCAATCATCATGGTGTTATGTGACTCACCTCTCCATCATCTTGGTGTTTACAACTATGTGACTCACCTCTCCATCATCTTTGATACTCATCATCATTTTGGTGACTCACCTCTCCATCATCTTGGTGTTAACAACTATGTGACTCACCTCTCCATCATCATTTTGGTGACTCACATCATCTTTGTGACTCACATCTCTCCATCATCTTGGTGTTAACAACTATGTGACTCACCTCTCCATCATCTTGGTGTTAACAACTATGTGACTCACCTCTCCATCATCTTGGTGTTAACAACTGTGTGACTCACCTCTCCATCATCATCGTGTTAACAACTGTGTGACTCACCTCTCCATCATCTTGGATACTCACCTCTTCATCATTTTGGTGACTCACCTCTCCATCATCTTGGTGTTAACAACTATGTGACTCACCTCTCCATCATCTTGGTGTTAACAACTATGTGACTCACCTCTCCATCATCTTGGTGTTAACAACTGTGAGACTCACCTCTCCATCATCTAAGTAATAACAACTATGTGACTCACATCTCCATCATCATTTTGTTAACAACTATGTGTCTCACCTCTCCATCATTTTGGTGTTAACAACTGAGAGACTCACCTCTACATCATCTTGGTGTTAACAACTATGTGACTCACCTCTCCATTATCTTGATGTTAACAACTATGTGACTCACCTCCCCATCATCTTGGTGACTCACCTATCCATCATCTTGGTGTTAACAACTATGTGACTCACCTCTCCATCATCTTGGTGACTCACCTCTCCATCATCTTTGTGTTAACATCTATGTGACTCACCACTCCATCATCTTGGTGACTTACCTCTCCATGATCTTGGTGTTAACTATGTGACTCACCTCTCCATCATCTTGGTGTTAACAAATATGTGACTCACCTCTCCATCATCTTGGTGACTCACCTCTCCATAATCTTGGTGTTAACTGTGTGACTCACCTCCCCATCATCTTGGTGACTCACATCTCCATCTTCTTGGTGTTAACTATGTGACTCACCTCTCCATCATATTGGTGTTAACAACTATGTGACTCACCTTTCCATCATCTTGGTGTTAACAACTATGTGATTCACCTCTCCAACATCTTGGTGACTCACCTCTCAGTCAACTTGGTGACTCAAATCTCCATCATGATGTTAACAACTATGTGACTCACCTCTCCAACATCTTGGTGACTCACCTGTCCATCATCTTGGCGACTCACCTCTCCATCATGATGTAACAACTACGTGCCTCACCTCTCCAACATCTTGGTGACTCACCTCTCCATCATCTTCTTGACTCACGACACTCCTATCCATCATGATGTTAACAACAATGTGACTCACCTCTCCAACATCATAATGACTCACCTCTCCATCATCTTGGTGAATCTCCTCTCGAATATCTTGGTGACTCACCTCTCCATCACCTTGGTGACTCACCTCTCCATCATGATGTTAACAACTATGTGACTCACCTGCCAACATCTTGGTGGCTCACCTCTCCATCATCTTGGTGACTCACCTCTCCATCATGATGTTAACAACTATGTGACTTACCTCTCCAACATCTTGGTGACTCACCTCTCCATCATCTTAGTGACTCACCTCTCAATCTTGATGTTAACAACTATATGGTTCACCTCTCCATCATCTTGGTGACTCACCTCTTCCTCATCTTCGTGACTCACCTCTCCATCATGATGTTAACAACCATGAGACTCACCTCTCCAACATCTTCGTGACTCACATCTGTATCATCTTAGTGACTCATCTCTAAATCATGATGTTAACGACTATGTGACTCACCTCTAAATCTTAGTGACTCACCTCTCCATCATGATGTTACCAACTATGTTACTCACCTCTCCACCATCTTGGTGACTTACCTCTCCATCATGAAGTTAACGACTATGTGACTCACCTCTCCATCATCTTAGTGACTCACCTCTCCACCATGATGTAAACAACTATGTGACTCACCTCTCCATAATCTTGGTGACTCAATTCTCCATCATGATGTTAACAACTATGTGACTCACCTCTCCATCATCTTGGTGACTCACCTGTCCATCATCTTGGTGTTAACAACTATGTGACTCACCTCTCCATCATCTTGGTGACTCACCTCTCCATCCTGATGTTAAACTCTCCATCATCTTGGTGACTCACCTCTCCATCATCATGGAGTTAACAACTATAAGACTCACCTCTCAACCATCTTGGTGTTTACAACTATGTGACTCACCTCTCCATCATATTGGTGACTCACCTCTCCATCATTTTGGTGACTCACCTATCCATCATCTTGGTTATAATAACTATGTGACTCACCTCTCCATCATCTTGGTGACTCACCTCTCCATCATTTTGGTGACTCACCTATCCATCATCATGGTGTTAACAACTATGTGACTCACCTCTCCATCATCTTGGTGACTCACCTCTCCATCATCTTTGTGTTAACATCTGTGTGACTCACCTCTCCATCATCTTGGTGACTCGCCTCTCCATCATCTTGGTGTTAACTATGTGACTCACCTCTCCATCATCTTGGTGACTCATCTCTCCATCATCATGGAGTTAACAACTATATGACTCACCTCTCAACCATCTTGGTGTTTACAACTATGTGACTCACCTCTCCATCATCTTGGTGACTCACCTCTCCATCATTTTGGTGACTCACCTATCCATCATCTTGGTGATAATAACTATGTGACTCACCTCTCCATCATCTTAGTGTTAACTATGTTACTCACCTCTCCATCACCTTGGTGATAACAACTATGTGACTCACCTCTCCATCATCTTGGGGTTAACAACTATGTGACTCACCTTTATATCATCTTGAGTTTAAGAACTATGTGACTCACCTCTCCATCATCTTGGTGTTAACCATGTTCACTATGTGATTCACCTCTCCATCATCTTGGTGTTAACATCCATGTTCACTATGTGACTCACCTCTCCATCATCTTGGTGTTAACAACATCGTTCACTATGTGGCTCACCTCTCCGTCATCTTGGTGTTAACAACAACGTTCACTATGTGGCTCACCTCTCCATCATCTTGATGTTAACAACCATGTTCACTATGTGACTCACCTCTCCATCATCTTGGTGTTAACCCTGTTCACTATGTGGGTCACCTCTCCATCATCTTGATGTTAACAACCATGTTCACTGTTCGACTCACCTCTCCATCATATTGGTGTTAACTTTGTTCACTATGTGACTCACCTCTCCATCATCTTGATGTTGACAACCATGTTCACTATGTGACTCACCTCTCCACCATCTTGGTGTTAACAACTCTGTGACTCACCTCTCCATAATCTTGGTGTTAGCAATTATGTGACTCACCTCTCAATCAACTTGGTGTTAACAACTAGGTGACTCACCTCTCCATCATCTTAGTGCTAACAACTATATGACATACCTCTCCATCATCATGGTGTTAACAACTGTGTGTCTCACCTCTCCATCATCTTGGAGTTAACAACTAGGTGATTCACCTCTCCATCATCTTAGTGCTAACAACTATATGACTCACCTCTCCATCATCATGGTGATAACAACTGTGTGAGTCACCTCTCCATCATCTCGGTGTTAACAACTATGTGAATCACCTCTCCATCATCTTTCTGTTAACAGCTATATGACTCATATATCCATCATCTTGGTGTTAACAACTATGTGACTCACCTGTCCATCATCTTGGTGTTAACAACTACGTGACTCACCTCTCCATCACCTTGGTGTTAACAACTATGTGACTCACCTCTCCATCATCATGGTGACGCACCTCTCTATCATCTTGGTGTTAATTATGTGATTCACCTCTCCATCATCTTGATGTTAACAACTACATGACTCACCTATCCATCATCTTGATGTTAACAGCAATATGACTCACCTCTCCATCATCATTGTGTTAACAACTATGTGACTCACCTCTCCAACATCTTGGTGATTCATCTCACAATCACCTTGGAGACTCACCTCTAGATCATCATGGTGTTAACAACTATGTGACTCACCACTTCATCATCTTGATATTAACAACTATGTGACTCACCTCTCCATCATCTTGATGTTAACTGCTATGTGATTCACCTCTCCATCATCATGGAGTTAACAAGTATATGACTCACCTCTCCATCATCTTGGTGTTAACAACTATGTGACTCACCTCTCCTTCATTTTTGTGACTCACCTCTCCATCATTTTGGTGACTCACCTGTCTATCATCTTGGTGTTAATGACTATGTGACTCACCTCTCCATCATCTTGGTGTTAAGTAACAACTATGTGACTCACCTCTCTATCATCTTGGTGTTAACAACTGTGTGACTCACCTCTCCATCATCTTGGTGTTAACAACTATGTGACTCACCTCTCCATCATCTTGGTGTTAACAACTATGTGACTCACCTCTTCATCATCTTGGTGTTAATAACTGTGTGACTCACCTCTCCATCATCTTGGTGTTAACAACTATGTGACTCACCTCTTCATCATCTTGGTGTTAATAACTGTGTGACTCACCTCTCCATCATCTTGGTGTTAACAACTGTGTGACTAACCACTCCATCATCTTGGTGTTAATAACTGTGTGACTCACCTCTCCATCGTCTTGGTGTTAACAACTAATGTGACTCACCTCTCCATCATCTTGGTGTTAATAACTATGTGACTCACCTCTCCATCATCATGGTGTTAACAACTGTGTGACTCACCTCTCCATCATCATAGTGTTAACAACTGTGTGACTCACCTCTCCATCATCTTGGATACTCACCTCTTCATCATTTTGGTGACTCACCTCTCCATCATCTTGGTGTTAACAACTATGTGACTCACCTCTCCATCATCTTGGTGTTAACAACTGTGTGATTCACCTCTCCATCATCTAGGTGTTAACAACTATGTGAATCACCTCTCCATCATCTTTCTGTTAACAGCTATATGACTCATATATCCATCATCTTGGTGTTAACAACTATGTGACTCACCTGTCCATTGTCTCACCTCTCCATCATCTTGGTGTTAATAACTGTGTGACTCACCTCTCCATCGTCTTGGTGTTAACAACTATATGAGTCAACTCTCCATCATCTTGGTGTTAACAACTATGTGACACACTTCTCCATCATGTTGGTGACTCACCTCTCCATCATTTTGTGACTGACTCACCTCTCCAACTCATCGTGTGACTCACCTCTCATCTTGGTGTTCATGACTTGGTGATTCACCTCGCCATCATCTAGGTATTAACAACTATGTGACTCTCCTCTCCATCACTTTGGTGTTAACAACTGTGTGACTCACCTCTCCATCATCTAAGTGTTAACAACTATGTGACTCACCTCTCCATCATCATTTTGTTAACAACTATGTGTCTCACCTCTCCATCATCTTGGTGTTAACAACTATGTGACTCACCTCTTCATCATCTTGGTCTTAATAACTGTGTGACTCACCTCTCCATCATCTTGATGTTAACAACTATGTGACTCACCTCCCCATCATCTTGGTGACTCACCTATCCATCATCTTGGTGTTAACAACTATGTGACTCACTTCTCCATCATCTTGGTGACTCACCTCTCCATAATCTTGGTGTTAACTATGTGACTCAACTCTCCATCATATTGGTGACTCACCTCTCCATAATCTTGGTGTTAACTATGTGACTCAACTCTCCATCATATTGGTGTTAACAACTATGTGATCATGGTGTTAACAACTTTGTGACTCACCTCTCCATCATCTTGGTGACTCACCTCTCCATCATCTTGGTGTTAACAACTATGTGACTCACTTCTCCATCATCTTGGTGACTCACCTCTCCATAATCTTGGTGTTAACTATGTGACTCAACTCTCCATCATATTGGTGTTAACAACTATGTGACTCACCTTTACATCATCTTGGTGTTACAATTATGTGACTCACCTCTCCAACATCTTGGTGACTCATCTCTCCATCATGATGTTAACAACTATGTGACTTACCTCTCCAACATATTGGTGACTCACCTGTCAGTCATCTTGGTGACTCACCTCTCAATCATAATGTTAACAACTATGTGACTCACCACTCCAACATCTTGGTGACTCACCTCTCCATCATCTTCTTGACTCACTTCTCCATCATCACGTTAACAACTATGCGACTCACCTCTCCAACATCTTGGTGACTCACCTCTCCATCATGATGTTAACAACTATGAGAGTCACCTCTCCAACACTGGGTGACACACCTATCCATCATGATGTTAACAACAATGTGACTCACCTCTCCAACATCATAATGACTCACCTCTCCATAATCTTGGTAACTCTCCTCTCGAATATCTTGGTGACTAACCTGTCCATCACATTGGTGACTCACCTCTCCATCATGATGTTAACAACTATGTTACTCACCTGTCCAACATCTTGGTGGCTCACCTATCCATCATCTTGGTGATTCACCTCTCCATCATGATGTTAACAGCAATATGACTCTCCTCTCCATCATCATTGTGTAAACTATGTGACTCACTATCTTGTGACTCACCTTGGTCCAACATCTTGGTGACCTCTCATCTCTCCATCACCTTGGTGACTCACTCTCCATCATCCATCATGTGATTCACCTCTCCATCATCCTGGTGTTAACAACTATGTGACTCACCTCTCCATCATCTTGATATTAACAACTATGTGACTCACCTCTCCATCATCTTGATGTTCACTGCTATGTGATTCACCTCTCTATCATCCAGGTGTTAACAACTATGTGACTCACCTCTCCATCATCATGGTCTTAACAACTATGTGACTCACCTCTCCATCATCATGGTCACTCACCTCTCCATCATCTTGGTGTTAATTATGTGATTCACCTCTCCATCATCTTGATGTTAACAACTACATGACTCACCTATCCATCATCTTGTTAATTATGTGATTCACCTCTCCATCATCTTGATGCAATCCATCATCTTGATGTTAACAGCAATATGACTGACCTCTCCATCATCATTGTGTTAACAACTATGTGACTCACCTCTTCAACATCTTGGTGATTCATCTCTCCATCACCTTGGTGACTCACCTCTCCATCATCATGGTGTTAACAACTATGTGACTCGCCTCTCCATCATCTTGATATTAACAACTATGTGACTCACCTCTCCATCATCTTGATGTTAACTGCAATGTGATTCACCTCTCCATCATCATGGAGTTAACAAGTATATGAGTCACCTCTCCATCATCTTGGTGTTTACAACTATGTGACTCACCTCTCCATCATCTTTGTGACTCACCTCTCCATCATTTTGGTGACTCACCTGTCCATCATCTTGGTGTTAATGACTATGTGACTCACCTCTCCATCATCTTGGTGTTAATTAACAACTATGTGACTCACCTCTCTATCATCTTGGTGTTAACAACTGTGTGACTTACCTCTCCATCATCTTGGTGTTAACAACTATGTAACTCACCTCTCCATCATCTTGGTGTTAACAACTATGTGACTCACCTCTCCATCATCTTGGTGTTAATTAACAACTATGTGACTCACCTCTCTATCATCTTGATGTTAACAACTATGTGACTCACCTCTCCATCATCTTGGTGTTAACAACTATGTGACTCACCTCTCCATCATCTTGGTGTTAACAACTATGTGACTCACCTCTTCATCATCTTGGTGTTAACAACTATGTGACTCACCTCTTCATCATCTTGGTGTTAATAACTGTGTGACTCACCTCTCCATCATCTTGGTGTTAACAACTATGTAACTCACCTCTTCATCATCTTGGTGTTAACAACTATGTGACTCACCTCTCTATCATCTTCGTGTTAACAACTATGTGACTCACCTCTCCATCATCTTGGTGTTAACAACTATGTAACTCACCTCTTCATCATCTTGGTGTTAACAACTATGTGACTCACCTCTCCATCATCTTGGTGTTAACAACTGTGTGACTCACCTCTCCATTGTCTTGGTGTTAACAACTATGTGACTCGCCTCTCCATCATCTTGGTGTTAATAGCTGTGTGACTCACCTCTCCATCATCATGGTGTTAACAACTGTGTGACTCCCCTCTCCATCATCATGGTGTTAACAACTGTGTGACTCACCTCTCCATCATCTTGGATACTCACCTCTTCATCATTTTGGTGACTCACCTCTCCATCATCTTGGTGTTAACAACTATGTGACTCACCTCTCCATCATCATGGAGTTAACAAGTATATGAGTCACCTCTCCATCATCTTGGTGTTTACAACTATGTGACTCACCTCTCCATCATCTTTGTGACTCACCTCTCCATCACTTTGGTGACTCACCTATCCATCATCTTGGTGTTAATGACTATGTGACTCACCTCTCCATCATCTTGGTGTTAATTAACAACTATGTGACTCACCTCTCTATCATCTTGGTGTTAACAACTGTGTGACTCACCTCTCCATCATCTTGGTGTTAACAACTATGTGACTCACCTCTCCATCATCTTGGTGTTAACAACTGTGTGACTCACCTCTCCATCATCATCGTGTTAACAACTGTGTGACTCACCTCTCCATCATCTTGGATACTCACCTCTTCATCATTTTGGTGACTCACCTCTCCATCATCTTGGTGTTAACTACTATGTGATTCACCTCGCCATCATCTAGGTATTAACAACTATGTGACTCACCTCTCCATCACCTTGGTGTTAACAACTGTGTGACTCACCTCTCCATCATCTAAGTAATAACAACTATGTGACTCACCTCTCCATCATCATTTTGTTAACAACTATGTGTCTCACCTCTCCATCATCTCGGTGTTAACAACTGAGAGACTCACCTCTCCATCATATTGGTGTTAACAACTATGTGACTCACCTCTCCATTATCTTGATGTTAACAACTATGTGACTCACCTCCCCATCATCTTGGTGACTCACCTATCCATCATCTTGGTGTTAACAACTATGTGACTCACCTCTCCATCATCTTGGTGACTCACCTCTCCATCATCTTTGTGTTAACATCTATGTGACTCACCACTCCATCATCTTGGTGACTTACCTCTCCATGATCTTGGTGTTAACTATGTGACTCACCTCTCCATCATCTTGGTGTTAACAAATATGTGACTCACCTCTCCATCATCTTGGTGACTCACCTCTCCATAATCTTGGTGTTAACTGTGTGACTCACCTCCCCATCATCTTGGTGACTCACATCTCCATCTTCTTGGTGTTAACTATGTGACTCACCTCTCCATCATATTGGTGTTAACAACTATGTGACTCACCTTTCCATCATCTTGGTGTTAACAACTATGTGACTCACCTCTCCAACATCTTGGTGACTCACCTCTCAGTCAACTTGGTGACTCACCTCTCCATCATGATGTTAACAACTATGTGACTCACCTCTCCAACATCTTGGTGACTCACCTCTCCATGATAATGTTAACAACTATGTGACTCACCACTCCAACATCTTGGTGACTCACCTCTCCATCATCTTCTTGACTCACTTCTCCATCATGATGTTAACAACTATGCGACTCACCTCTCCAACATCTTGGTGACTCACCTCTCCATCATGATGTTAACAACTATGTGACTCACCTCTCCAACACCTTGGTGACTCACCTCTCCATCATGATGTTAACAACAATGTGACTCACCTCTCCAACATCATAATGACTCAACTCTCCATCATCTTGGTGACTTTCCTCTCCAACATCTTGTTGACTCACCTCTCCATCATCTTGGTGACTCACCTCTCCATCATGATGTTAACAACTATGTGACTCACCTCTCCAACATCTTGGTGACTCACCTCTCCATCATCTTGGTGACTCACCTCTCCATCATGATGTTAACAACTATGTGACTCACCTCTCCAACATCTTGGTGACTCACCTCTCCACGATCTTGTTGACTCACCTCTCCATCATGATCTTAACAACTTTGTGACTCACCTCTCCATCATCTTGGCGACTCACCTCTTTTTCATGATGTTAACAACTATGTGACTCACCTCTCCTTCTTCTTAGTGCTAACAACTATGTGAATCACCTCTCCATCATGATGTTAACAACTATGTGGCTCACCTCTCCATCATCTTGGTGACTCACCTCTCCATCATCTTGATGTTAACAACTATGTGACTCACCTCTCCATCATCTTGATGTGACTCACCTCTCCATCATCTTGATGTTAACAACTATGTGACTCACCTCTTCATCGTCTTGGTGACTCACAACTATGTGACTCATGATGTTCAACATCTTGGTGACTCACCTCTCCATCATCTTGGTGACTCACCTCTCCATCATCATGGTGTTAACAACTATGTGACTCACCTCTCCATCATCTTGGTGATTTTGATGTTAAACTATGTGACTCACCTCTCCATGATCTTGGTGACTGACCTCTCCATCATCATGAAGTCAACAACAATATGGCTCACCTCTCAATCATCTTGGTGTTTACAACTATGTGACTCACCTCTCCATCATCTTGTTGACTCACCTCTCCATCATTTTGGTGACTCACCTATCCATCATCTTGGTGTTAATAACTATGTGATTCACCTCTCCATCATCTTTGTGTTAAATAACAACTATGTGACTCACCTCTCTATAATCTTGGTGTTAACAACTGAGTGACTCACCTCTCTATCATCTTGGTGTTAACAACTTTGTGACTCACCTGTCAATCATCCATCATCTTGTGACTCACCTCTCCATCATCTTGGTGTTAACAACTATGTGACTCACCTCTCCATCATCATGTTAACAACTATGTGAGTCTCCTCTCCATCATCTTGGTGTTAACAACTATGTGACTCACCTCTCCATCATCTTGTGTTAACAACTATGTGACTCACCTCTCCATCATCTTGGTGACTTAACATCACTTTGTGACTCACCTATCCATCATCTTGGTGATAACAACTATGTGGCTCACCTCTCCATCATCTTGGTGTTAACTATGTTACTCACCTCTCCATCATCTTGGTGTTAACAACTATGTCACTAACCTCTCCGTCATCTTGGGGTTAACAACTATGTGACTCATCTCTCCATCATCTTGGTTTTATCAACTATGTGACTCACCTCTCCATCATCTTGGTGTTAACAACTATGTGACTCACCTCTCCATCATCTTGGTGTTAACAACTGTGGGACTCACCTCTCCATCATCTTGGTGTTAACAACTATGTGACTCACCTCTCCATCATCTTGGTGTTAACAACTATGTGGCTCATCTCTCCATCATCTTGGTGTTAACAACTGTGTGACTCACCTCTCCATCATCATGGTGTTAACAACTGTGTGACTCACCTCTCCATCATCTTGGATATGTGACTCGCCTCTCCATCATCTTGATATTCACCTCTTCATCATTTTGGTGACTCACCTCTCCATCATCTTGGTGTTAACAACTATGTGACTCACCTCTCCATCATCATGGAGTTAACAAGTATATGACTCACCTCTCCATCATCTTGGTGTTTACAACTATGTGACTCACCTCTCCATCATCTTTGTGACTCACCTCTCCATCACTTTGGTGACTCACCTATCCATCATCTTGGTGTTAATGACTATGTGACTCACCTCTCCATCATCTTGGTGTTAATTAACAACTATGTGACTCACCTCTCAATCATCTTGGTGTTAACAACTGTGTGACTCACCTCTCCATCATCTTGGTGTTAACAACTATGTGACTCACCTCTCCATCATCTTGGTGTTAACAGCTATGTGACTCACCTCTCCATCATCATGGTGTTAACAACTGTGTGACTCACCTCTCCATCATCTTGGATACTCACCTCTTCATCATTTTGGTGACTCACCTCTCCATCATCTTGGTGTTAACTACTATGTGATTCACCTCGCCATCATCTAGGTATTAACAACTATGTGACTCACCTCTCCATGATCTTGGTGTTAACAACTGAGAGACTCACCTCTCCATCATCTTGGTGTTAACAACTATGTGACTCACCTCTCCATTATCTTGATGTTAACAACTATGTGACTCACCTCTCCATGATCTTGGTGTTAACAACTGAGAGACTCACCTCTCCATCATCTTGGTGTTAACAACTATGTGACTCACCTCTCCATTATCTTGATGTTAACAACTATGTGACTCACCTCCCCATCATCTTGGTGACTCACCTATCCATCATCTTGGTGTTAACAACTATGTGACTCACCTCTCCATCATCTTGGTGACTCACCTCTCCATCATCTTTGTGTTAACATCTATGTGACTCACCACTCCATCATCTTGGTGACTTACCTCTCCATGATCTTGGTGTTAACTATGTGACTCACCTCTCCATCATCTTGGTGTTAAAAACTATGTGACTCACCTCTTCATCATCTTGGTGTTCTCACCTCTCCATCATATTGGTGTGTGACTCACCTCTCCATCATCATGGTGTTAACAACTATGTAACTCACATCTTCATCATCTTGGTGTTAACAACTATATGACTCACCTCTCATCATCTTTAGTGACTCACCTCTCATCATCATGATGTTAACAACTGTGTGACTCACCTCTCATCTTGGTGTTAACAACTATGTGACTCACCCTCTCCATCATCATAGTGCATGATGTAAACAACTGTGTGACTCACCTCTCCATCATCATGATGTTAACAACTATGTGACTCACCTCTCCCTCTCCATCATCATGGTGTTAACAACTATGTGACTCACCTCTCCATCATCTTGTGATACTGATGTTCACCTCTTCATCATTTTGGTGACTCACCTCTCCATCATCTTGTGTTAACAACTATGTGACTCACCTCTCCATCATCATGGAGTTAACAACTATATGACTCACCTCTCAACCATCTAGGTGTTTACATCTATGTGACTCACCTCTCCATCATCTTGGTGACTCACCTCTCCATCATTTTGGTGACTCACCTATCCATCATCTTGGTGATAATAAATATGTGACTCACCTCTCCATCATCTTGGTGTTAATTATGTGACTCACCTCTCCATCATCTTGGTGTTAACAACTATGTGACTCACCTCTCCATCATCTTGGAGTTAACAACTAGGTGATTCACCTCTCCATCATCTTAGTGCTAACAACTATATGACTCACCTCTCCATCATCATGGTGATAACAACTGTGTGAGTCACCTCTCCATCATCTCGGTGTTAACAACTATGTGAATCACCTCTCCATCATTAATTGGTGACTCACCTCTCCATCAGCTTGGTGTTAACAACTATGTGACTCACCTCTCCATCATCTCATGGTGTTAACAACTATGTGACTCTCCTCTCCATCACTTTGGTGTTAACAACTGTGTGACTCACCTCTACATCATCTAAGTGTTAACAACTATGTAACTCACCTCTTCATCATCTTGGTGTTAACAACTATGTGACTCACCTCTTCATCATCTTGGTGTTAACAACTATGTGACTCACCTCTTCATCATCTTGGTCTTAATAACTGTGTGACTCACCTCTCCATCATCATGATGTTAACAACTATGTGACTCACCTCCCCATCATCTTGGTGACTCACCTATCCATCATCTTGGTGTTAACAACTATGTGACTCACCTCTCCATCATCTTGGTGTTAACAACTATGTGACTCACCTCTCCTTCATTTTTGTGACTCACCTCTCAATCATCTATGTGACTCACCTCTCCATCATCATCTTATGTGAGTCACCTCTCCATCATCTTGGTGTTAACTATGTGACTCACCTCTCCATCATCTTGGTGTTAACATCTATGTGACTCACCTCTCCATCATCTTGGTGACTCACCTCTCCATAATCTTGGTGTTAACTGTGTGACTCACCTCACCTCTCCATCCCCATCATCTTGGTGTTGGTGACTCACCTCTCATCATCTTGGTGACTCACCTCTCCATCTCTTGTGACTCATCTCCATCATCTTGGTGACACACCTCTCCATCTTCTTGGTGTTAACTATGTGACTCACCTCTCCATCATCTTGGTGTTAACAACTATGTGACTCACCTTTCCATCATCTTGGTGTTAACAACTATGTGACACACCTCTCCAATATCTTGGTGACTCACCTCTCAGTCATCTTGGTGACTCACCTTTCCATCATGATGTTAACAACTATGTGACTCACCTCTCCAACATCTTGGTGACTCACCTGTCCATCATCTTCGTGACTCACCTCTCCATCATGATGTAACAACTATATGCCTTACCTCTCCAACATCTTGGTGACTCACCTCTCCATCATCTTCTTGACTCACTTCTCCATCATGACGTTAACAACTATGCGACTCTCTTCTCCGACATCTTGGTGACTCACCTCTCCATCATCATGTTAACAACTATGAGACTCACCTCTCCAACACCTTGGCGACTCACCTCTCCATCATGATGTTAACAACAATGTGACTCACCTCTCCAACATCATAATGACTCACCTCTCCATCATCTTGGTGACTCTCCTCTCCAACATCTTGGTGACTCACCTCTCCATCATCTTGGTGACTCACCTCTATATCATGATGTTAACAACTATGTGATTCACCTGTCCAACATCTTGGTGGCTCACCTCTCAATCTTTGTTACTCACCTCTCCATCATGATGTTAACAACTATGTGACTCACCTCTCCAACATCTTCTAACGACTATGTGACTCACCTCTTGGTGATTCATCTCTCCATCATCTTGGTGACTCACCTCTCCATCATGATGTTAACAACTATGTGACTCACCTCTCCATCATCTTGATATTAACAACTATGTGACTCACCTCTCCATCATCTTGATGTCCAACTGCTATGTGACTCACCTCTCCATCATCCTGGTGTTAACAACTATGTGACTCACCTCTCCATCATCATGTTAACAACTATGTGACTCACCTCTCCATCATCATGGTGACTCACCTCTCATCATCATGATGTTAACAACTATGTGACTCACCTCTCCATCATCTTGGTGATGTGATTCACCTCTCCATCATCTTGATGTTAACAACTACATGACTCACCTCTCCATCATCTTAACAGTGACTCACCTCTCCATCATCATTGTGTTAACAAATATGTGACTCACCTCTCCAACATCTTGTTGATTCATCTCTCCATCACCTTGGAGACTCACCTCTAGATCATCATGGTGTTAACAACTATGCGACTCATCTCTCCATCATCTTGATGTTAACTGCTATGTGATTCACCTCTCCATCATCTTGATGTTAACTCAACCTCACCTCTCCATCATCATGGAGTTAACAACTATACGACTCACCTCTCAACCATCTTGGTGTTTACAACTATATGACTCACCTCTCCATCATCTTGGTGACTCACCTCTCCATCATTTTGGTGACTCACCTCTCCATCATCTTGGTGATAATAAATATGTGAGTCACCTCTCCATCATCTTGGTGTTAACTATGTGACTCACCTCTCCATCATCTTGGTGTTAACATCTATGTGACTCACCTCTCCATCATCTTGGTGTTAACAACTATGTGACTCACCTCTCAATCATCACTATGTCACCTTGGTGTTAACAACTAATGTGACTCACCTCTCCATCATCTTGGTGTTAACAACTATGTGACTCACCTCTCCATCATCTTGGTGTTAACAACTATGTGACTCACCTCTCCACCATCTTGGTGTTAACAACTCTGGGACTCACCTCTCCATAATCTTGGTGTTAACAACTATGTGACTCACCTGTCCATCATCTTTGTGTTAACAACTACGTGACTCACCTCTCCATCACCTTGGTGTTCCAACTATGTGACTCACCTCTCATCATCTTGGTGTTAACAACTATGTGACTCACCTCTCCATCATCTTGTGGCTCAGCTCTCCATCATGATGTTAACAACCATGTGACTCACCTCTCCATCATTTTTGTGACTCACCTCTCCATCATCTTTTTTGTTAAGAACTATGTGACTCACCTCTCCATCATCTTGGTGTTATCAACTATGTGACTTACCTCTCCAACATATTGGTGACTCACCCTCATCCTTGGTGTTAACATCTTGTGACTCACCTCTCCATCATCTTGGTGACTCACCTCTCCATCATCATGTGTTAACAACTATGTGACTCACCTCTCCATCATCTTGTGTCTCACACCTCTCCATCATCATCTTGGTGACTCACCTCTCCATCATGATGTTAACAACTGTGACTCACCTCTCCATCATCTTGGTGACTCCATCATTTTGGTGACTCACCTCTCCATCATCTTGGTGATAATAAATATGTGACTCACCTCTCCATCATCTTGGTGTTAATTATGTGACTCACCTCTCCATCATCTTGGTGTTAACAACTATGTGACTCACCTGTCCATCATCTTGGTGTTATCAACTATGTAACTCACCTCTCCATCATCTTTATGTTAACAACTATGTGACTCTCCTCTTCATCATCTTGGTGTTAACAACTGTGGGACTCACCTCTCCATCATCTTGGTGTTAATAACTGTGTGACTCACCTCTCCATCGTCTTGGTGTTAACAACTATATGAGTCAACTCTCCATCATCTTGGTGTTAACAACTATGTGACACACTTCTCCATCATGTTGGTGTTAACAACTGTGTGACTCACCTCTCCATCATCTTGGTGTTAACAACTGTGTGACTCACCTCTCCATCATCTTGGTGTTAATAACTCACCATCATCATCTTGTGACTCACTTCTCCATGATCTTGGTGTTAACTGTGTGACTCACCTCTCCATCGTCTTGCTGTTAACTATGTGACTCACCTCTCCATCATCTTGGTGTTAATAACAATGTGACTCTCTTCTCCATCATGTTGGTGACTCACCTCTCCATCATCTTCTTGACTCACTTATCCATCATGATGTTAACAACTATGCAGCTCACCTCTCCAACATCTTGGTGACTCACCTCTCCATCTTTCCACTCATCTCCATCATCTTGGTGTTAACAACTATGCGGCTCACATCTACAACATCTTGGTGACTCACCTCTCCATCATGATGTTAACAAATATGTGACTCACCTCTACAACACCTTGGTGACTCACCTCTCCATTATGATGTTAACAACAATGTGACTCACCTCTCCAACATCATAATGACTCACCTCTCCATCATCTTGGTGACTCTCCTCTCCAACATCTTGGTGACTCACCTCTCCATCATCTTGGTGACTCACCTCTCCATCATGATGTTAACAACTATGTGATTCACCTGTCCTACATCTTGGTGGCTCACCTCTCCATCTTGGTTACTCACCTCTCCATCATGATGTTAACAACTATGTGACTCACCTCTCCAACATCTTGGTGTCTCACCTCTCCATGATCTTGGGGACTCACCTCTCCATCATGATGTTAACAACTATGTGACTCACCTCTCCATCATCTTGGTGACTCACCTCTCCCTCATCTTCGTGACTCACCTCTCCATCATTATGTTAACAACTATGAGACTCACCTCTCCAACATCTTGGTGACTGACCTCTACATCATTTTAGTAACTTATCTCTCCATTATGATGTTAACGACTATGTGACTCACCTCTCCATCTTAGTGACTCACCTCTCCATCATGATGTTAACAACTGTGTGACTCACCTCTCAACCATCTTGGTGACTTTCCTCTCCATCATGATGTTAACAACTATGTGACTCACTTCTCCATCTTGTTGACTCTCCTGTCCATCATCTTTGTCTTAACAACTATGCGACTCACCTCTCTATCTTCTTGGTGACTCACCTCTCCATCATGATGATAAACTCTATGTGACTCACCTCACCATCATCTTGGTGACTCACGTCTATATCATCTTGGTTATAAAAACTATGTGACTCTTCTCTCCATCATCTTAGTGACTCACCTCTCCATCATGATGTTAACAACTAGGTGACTCACCTCTCCATCATCTTAGTGACTCACCTCTCCATCATGATGTTAACAACTACATGACTCACCTCTCCAACATTTTGGTAACTCACCTCTCCATCAACTTGGTGACTCACCACTCAATCATGATGTTTACAACAATGTGGCTCACCTCACCAACTTCTTGGTGACACGCCTCTCAATCATCTTGGTGAATCACCTCTCCATCATGATGTTAACAACTATGTGACTCACCTCTCCAACATTTTGGTGGTTCACCTCTCCATCATCTTGGTGACTCATCACACAATCATGATGTTAACTATGTGACTCAATTCTCCATCTTCTTGGTGACACACCTCTCCATCATCTTGGTGACTCACCTCTCCATCATGATGTTAACAGCTATGTGACTCACCTCTCCAACATTTTGGTGGTTCACCTCTCCATCATCTTGGTGATAATAAATATGTGAGTCACCTCTCCATCATCTTGGTGTTAACTATGTGACTCACCTCTCCATCATCTTGGTGTTAACATCTATGTGACTCACCTCTCCATTATGATGTTAACAACTATGTGACTCACCTCTCCATTATCTTGGTGACTCACCTCAACATCATCTTGGATTTAACAACTATGTGACTCACCTCTCCATCATGATGTTGACAGCTATGTGACTCACCTCTCCATTATCTTGGTGACTCACCTCAACATCATCTTGGTTTTAACAACTATGTGACTCACCTCTCCATTATCTTGGTGACTCACCTCAACATCATCTTGGTTTTAACAACTATGTGACTCACCTCTCCAACATCTTGGTGACTCACCTCTCCATCATCTTGGTGTTAACAACTATGTGACTCACCTCTCCAACATCTTGGTGACTCATCTTTCCATCATCTTGGTGTGTGACTCACCTCTCCATTCATCTTGTGACTCACCTCTCCATCATCTTGGTGTTAACAAATATGTGACTCACCTATCCATCATTTTGGTGACTCACCTCTCCATCATCTTGGTGTTAACAACTATGTGACTCACCTCTCCATTATCTTAGTGACTCACCTCTCCATCATGATGTTATCAACTATGTGACTCACCTCTCCATCGTGATATTAACAACTATGTGACTCACCTCTCCATCATCTTGGTGACTCTCCTCTCCATCATCTTGGTGACTCACCTCTCCATCATCTTGGCGACTCACCTCTCCATCATGATGTTAACAGCTATGTGACTCACCTCTCCATCATCTTGGTGACTCACCTCTATATCATCTTGGTTTTAACAACTATGTGACTTACCTCTCCATCATCATAGTGACTCACCTATCCATCATCATGGTTTTAACAACTATGTGACTCACCTCTCAATCATCTTGGTGACTCACTCTCCATCCATGTTAACAACTATGTGACTCACCTCTCCAACACTCTTGTGACTCACCTCTCCATCATCTTGGTGTTAACAATGATGTTAACAACTATGTGACTCACCTCTCCAACGTCTTGGTGAATCACCTCTCCACCATCGTGGTGACTCACCTCTCCATCATGATGTTAACAACTATGTGACTCACCTCTCCAACATCTTGGTGACTCACCTCTCCATCATCATGGTGACTCACCTCTCCATCATGATGTTAACAACTATGTGGCTAACCTCTCCAACATCTTGGTGACTCACCTCTCCATCATGATGTCAACAACTATGTGACTCACCTCTCCAACATCCTCACCTCTCCATCTTAGTGACTCACCTCTCCATCATGATGTTAACAACTATGTGACTCACCTTTCAACCATCTTGGTGACTCACCTCTCCATCATCTTAGTGACTCACCTCTCCACCATGATGTAAACAACTATGTGACTCACCTCTGCAACATATTGGTGACTCTCCTCTCCATCATGATGTTAACCACTATGTGACTCACCTCTCCATCATCTTAGTGACTCACCTCTCCATCATGATGTTAACAACTATGTGAATCACTTCTCCATCATCTTAGTGACTCACCTCTCCATCACGATGTTAACAACTATGTGACTCACTTCTCCACCATCTTAGTGACCTCTCATCCTCTCACCTCTCCATCATGATGTTAACAACTATGTGACTCACCTCTCCATCATCTTGTCACTCACCTGTCCATCATCTTGGTGACTCACCTCTCCATCATGATGTTAAAAACTATGTGACTCACCTCTCCAACATCTTGGTGACTCACCTCTCCATCATGATGTTAACAACTATGTGACTCACTTCTCCATCATCTTGGTGACTCACCTCTCCATCATCTTATTGACTCACCTCTCCATCATGATGTTAACAATTATGTGACTCACCTCACCAAAATCTTTGTGACTCACCTCTCCATCATGATGTTAACAACTATGTGGCTAACCTCTCCAACATCTTGGTGACTCACCTCTCCATCATGATGTCAACAACTATGTGACTCACCTCTCCAACTTTTTGGTGACTCACCTCTCCATCATCTTTGTGTTAACATCTATGTGACTCACCTCTCCAACTTCTTGGTGACTCACCATTGCAACTTCTTGGTGACTCACCTCTCAATCGTCTTTGTTACTCACCTCTCCATCATGATGTTAACAACTATGTGACCCACCTCTCCATCATCTTGGTGACTCACCTCTAATCATCTTGGTGACTCACCTCTCCACATCTTGTGACTCACTATGTGACTCACCTCTCCATCATCTTGGTGTTAACATCTGTGTGACTCACCTCTCCTCATCCATCAACTATGTGACTCACCTCTCTATCATCTTGGTGTTAACAACTTTGTGACTCACCTGTCAATCATCTTGGTGTTATCAACTATGTAACTCACCTCTCCATCATCTTTATGTTAACAACTGTGGGACTCACCTCTCCATCATCTTGGTGTTAATAACTGTGTGACTCACCTCTCCATCGTCTTGGTGTTAACAACTATATGAGTCAACTCTCCATCATCTTGGTGTTAACAACTATGTGACTCACTTCTCAATCATGTTGGTGACTCACCTCTCCATCATCTTCTTGACTCACTTATCCATCATGATGTTAACAACTATGCAGCTCACCTCTCCAACATCTTGGTGACTCACCTCTCCATCATCTTGATTTTAACAACTATGTGACTCACCTCTCTATCATCTTATTGACTTACCTCTCCATCATGATGTTAACAACTATTTGACTCACATCTCCATCATCTTGGTGACTCAGCTCTACATCATCTTGTCTCTCACACCTCTCCATCATGTTAACAACTATGTGACTCACCTCTCCTCATCCTCTCCATCATCTTGGTGACTCATCTCTCCATCATGATGTTAACAACTATGTGACTCACCTCTCACACCTCTCCATCATCTTGTCTCTCACACCTCTCCATCATCTTGTCTCTCACACCTCTCCATCATCTTGGTGTTAACAACTATGTGATTCACCTCTCCCTCATCTTAGTGACTCACCTCTCCGTCATGATGTTATAAATTATGTGACTCACCTGTACGTCATCTTAGTGACTCACCTCTCAAACATCATGTTAACAACTATGTGACTCACCTCTCCAACGTCTTGGTGAATCACCTCTCCATCATGATGTTAACATCTATGTGTGACTCTTCTCTCCATCATCTTAGAGACTCACTTCTGCATCATCTTGGTGACTCACCTCTCCATCATGATGTTAACAACTATGTGGCTCACATCTCCATCATCTTGGTGACTCACCTCTCCATCATCTTTTAACAACTATGTGACTCACCTCTCCTTCATCTTGATGACTCACATCTCCATCACGATGTTAACAGCTGGGTGACTCACCTCTCCTTCATCTCCTTCACCTCTCCATCATGATGTTAACAACTTTGTGACTCACCTCTCCTACATCTTGGTGGCTCACCTATCCATCATGATGTTAACAACTATGTGGCTAACCTCTCCAACATCTTGGTGACTCACCTCTCCATCATGATGTCAACAACTATGTGACTCACCTCTCCAACATCTTGGTGACTCACCTCTACATCATCTTGGTGACTCACTACTCCATCATGTTGTTAACAAATATATGACTCACCTCTCCAACATCTTGTTGACTCACCTCTCCATCATGATCAACTATGTGACTCACCTCTGTATCATCTTATCTCTCACACCTCTCCATCATCTTGGTGACTCACCTCTCCTTCATGATGTTAACAACTATGTGACTCACCTCTCCATCATCTTAGTGACTCACCTCTCCATCATGATGTTAACAACTATGTGACTCACCTCTCCAACATCTTGGGGACTCACCTCTCCATCATCTTGGTGACTCACCTCTCCATCATGATGTTAACAACTATGTGACTCACCTCTCCATCTTGGAGTTAACAACTATGTGTCTCAACTCTCAAACACCTTTGTGACACCTCTCCCTCTTCTTGGTGACTCACCTCTCCATCATGATGTTAACAACTATGTGACTCACATCTCCAACATCTTGGTGGCTCACCTTTCCATCATTTTCGTGACTCACCTCTCCATCATCTTTATGGCTCACCTCTCAATCATGATGTTAACAACTATGTTACCTCTTCAACATCTTGGTGACTCACCTCTCCATCATCTTGGTGTTAACAACTATGTGATTCACCTCTCCCCCATCTTTGTGACTCTCCTCTCCGTCATGATGTTATAAATTATGTGACTCACCTGTCCGTCATCTTAGTGACTGACCTCTCATTGATGTTAACAACTATGTGACTCACCTCTCCATCATCTTGGTGACTCACCTCATCATCTTGATGTTAACAACTATGTGACTCACCTCTCCATCATCTTGGTGACTCACCTCTCCATCACCTCTGTTAACAACTATGTGACTCACCTCTCCATCATCTTGGTGACTCACCTCTCATCATCTTGGTGTTAACAATCTATTGACTCACCTCTCCATCATCTTAGTGACTCACCTCTCCATCATGATGTAAACAACTATGTGACTCACCTCTCCATCATCTTAGTGACTCCTCTCATTCGTGATGTTAACAACCATGTGTCTCACCTCTCCATCGTCTTGGTGACTCACCTCCACATCATGATGTTAACAACTATGTGACTCACCTCTTCATCATCTTGGCGACTCACCTCTCCATCTTGATGTAAACAACTATATGACTCACCTCTCCATCATCTTGGTGACTCACTATGTGACTCTTCATCATGATGTTAACAACTATGTGACTCACCTCTCCATCATCTTGTCTCTCACACTTCTCCATCATCTTAGTGACTCACCTCTCCATCACGATGTTAACAACTATGTGACTCACTTCTCCACCATCTTAGTGACGCACCTCTCCATCAGGATGTTAAAAGCTATGTGACTCACCTTTCCATCATCTTAGTGACTCACCTCTCCATCATGATGTTAACAACTATGTGACTCACCTCTCCATCATCTTAGTGACTCACCTCTCAATCATGATGTAAACAACTATGTGACTCTCTTCTCCATCATGTTGGTGACTCACCTCTCCATCATCATGATGTGTGACTCACCTTTCCATCATGGTGACTCACCTCTCTATCATGATGTTAACTACTATGTGACTCACCTCTCCAACATCTTAGTGACTCACCTCTCCATCATCTTGGTTACTCACCTCTCCATCATGATGTTAACAACTATGTTACTCACCTCTCCATCTTGGTGTTAACAATATGTGACTCAACTCTCCAACTTCTTGGTGACACACCTCTCCATCATCTTGTCTCTCACACCTCTCCATCATCTTCAGTCTCTCACACCTCTCCATCATCTTGTCTCTCACACCTCTCCATCATCTTCAGTCTCTCACACCTCTCCATCATGATGTTAACAACTATGTGACTCACCTCTCCAACATCTTAGTGAATCACCTCTACATCATGATGTAAACAACTATGTGACTCACCTCTCCATCTTGGTGACTCACCTCTCCATCATGATGTTAACAACTATGTGACTCACCTCTCCATCATTTTGGTGACTCACCTATCCATCATCTTGGTGTTAATAACTATGTGACTCACCTCTCCATCATCTTAGTGACTCACCTCTCCATCATGATGTTAACAACTAGGTGACTCACCTCTCCATCATCTTGGTGACTCTCCTCTTCATCATGATGTTAACAACTATGTGATTCACCTCTCCTACATCTTGGTCACTCACCTCTCCATCATGATGTTAACATCTATGTGACTCACCTCTCCATCATCTTGGTGACTCACCTCTCCATCATGATGTTAACATCTATGTGACTCACCTCTCCATCATCTTGGTGAATCACCTCTCTCATCTTGGTGACTCACCTCTCCATGAAGATGTTAACATCTATGTGACTCACATCTCCATCATCTTGGTGACTCAATTCTCCATCTTGATGTTAACAACTTTGTGACTCACCTCTCCATCATCTTGGTGACTCACCTCTCCATCATCTTGGTGACTCACCTCTCCATCAAGATGTTAACAACAACGTGACTCACCTCTCCATCATCTTGGTGACTCACCTCTCAATCATGATGTTAACAACTATGTGACTCACCTCTCCATCATCTTAGTGACTCACCTCTCCATCACGATGTTAACAGCTATGTGACTCACCTCTCCGTCAATTTAGTGACTCACCTCTCCATCATCATGTTAACAACTATGCGACTCACATCTCCAACATCTTGGTAATCCACCTCTCCATCATCTTAGTGACTCACCTCTCCATCACGATGTTAACAGCTATGTGACTCACCTCTCCGTCAATTTAGTGACTCACCTCTCCATCATTTTGGTGACTCACCTCTCGATCATCTTAGTGACTCACCTCTCCATCATGATATTAACAACTATGTGACTCACCTCTCCATCATCTTAGTGACTCACCTCTCCATCATGATGGTAACAACTATATGACTCACCTCTCCATCATCTTAGTGACTCTCCTTTCCACCATCTTAGTGACTCACCTCTCCATCATGATGTTAACAACTATGTGACTCACCTCTCCATCATCTTAGTGACTCACCTCTCCATCATGATGTTAACAACTATGTGACTCACCTCTCCATCATCTTGGTGACTCACCTCTCCATCATGATGTTAACAACTATGTGACTCACCTCTCCATCATCTTAGTGACTCTCCTCTTCATCAAGATGTTAACAATTATGTGACTCACGTCTCCATCATCTTTGTGAATCACTTCTCCTCATCTTGGTGACTCACCTCTCCTTGAAGATGTTAATATCTATGTGACTAACCTCTCCATTATCTTAGTGACTCACCTCTCCATCATGATGTTAACAACTATGTGACTCACCTCTCTATCATCTTAGTTACTCACTTCTCCATCATCTTGGTGACTCACCTCTCCATCATGATGTTAACAACTATGTGACTCACCTCTCCATTATCTTAGTGACTCGCCTCTCCATCATGATGTTAACAACTATGTGACTCACCTCTCCATCATCTTAGTGACTCATTTCTCCATCATCTAGGTGACTCACGTCTCCACCACGATGTTAAAAACTACGGGACTCACTTGTACATCACCTTGGTGACTCACCTATCCATTATGATGTTAACAATTATGTGACTCACCTCTCCATCATCTTATTGAATCACCTCTCCATCATTATGTTAACAACTATGTGACTCACCTCTCCAACATATTGGTGACTCTTTTCTCCATCATGATGTTAACCACTATGTGACTCGCCTCTCCAACATCTTGGTGACTCACCTCTCCATCTTGATGTTAACAACTATGTGGCTCACCTCTCCATCATCTTGGTGACTCGCCTCTCCATCATGATATTAACAACTATGTGACTCACCTCTCTGTCATCTTGGTGACTCACCTCTTCATCATGATGTTAACAACTATATGACTCACCTCTCCATCATCTTAGTGACTCACCTCTCCATCATCTTAGTGACTCTCCTTTCCATCATCTTAGTGACTCACCTCTCCATCATGATGTTAACCACTATGTGACTCACCTGTCCATCATCTTAGTGACTCACCTCTCCATCATGATGTTAATAACTATGTGACTCACTTCTCCATCATCTTGGTGACTCACCTCTCCATCATGATGTTAACAACTATGTGACTCACCTCTCCATCATCTTTGTGACTCTCCTCTTCATCAAGATGTTAACAATTATGTGACTCACCTCTCTATCATCTTTGTGAATCACTTCTCCTCATCTTCGTGACTCACCTCTCCTTGAAGATGTTAATATCTATGTGACTCACCTCTCCATCATCTTGGTGACTCACCTCTCCATCATGATTTTAACAATTATGTGACACACTTTTCCATCATCTTAGTGACTCACCTCTCCATCATGATGTTAACAACTATTTGACTCACCTCTCCAATATCTTGGTGACTCACCTCTCCATCATGATGTTAACAACTATGTGACTCACCTCTCCATCGTCTTGGTGACTCACCTTTCCATCATGATGTTAACAACTTTGTGGCTCACCTCTCCATCATCTTGGTGAATCGCCTCTCCATCATGATGTTAACAACTATGTGACTCACCTCTCCATCATCTTGGTGACTCACCTCTCCTTCATGATGTTAACAACTATGTGACTCACCACTCCATCATGATGTTAACAACTATGTGACTCATTTCTCCATCATCTTGGTGACTCACATCTCCATCATGATGTTAACAACTATGTGACTCACCTCTCCATCATCTTAGTGACTCACCTCTCCATCATCTTAGTGACTCTCCTTTCCATCATCTTAGTGACTCCCCTCTCCATCACGATGTTAACAACTATGTGACTCACCTCTCCACCATCTTAGTGACTCACCTCTCCATCATGATGTTACCAACTATGTGACTCACATCTCCATCATCTTGGTGACTCACCTCTCCATCATGATGTTAACAACTATGTGACTCACCTCTCCATCATCTTAGTGACTCACCTCTCCATCATGATGTTACCAACTATGTGGAGAAATTTTCTCCAGGAGGGGGGTATCAGCCCCCTTCAGCCCCCTTCAGCCCTGAGGGGCCAAGCCCTCTCAGCCCTGGGGGGCCACTCAGAGGGGGCGAGCGTCTGTTTGCTGCTAGAGTTAGTAATTGATCACAGATGTCGTATGCGTAATCAAGTGACCTCTGATCCTTGCAGGGGTGTTGCAACGTGTATTTTTATAAGAGACAGTACATCTCTTACTTAGCAGGACAATTAAGGAAAATCCTGCTCCCACTTTATTACCATAGTAAAGATAGTGCATTGTTGTCTATGATTAAGACAGCAAGAAACAAACATTCTGCTTTGCTTCATCGAGGAGTTGACAAGGATGCAAGCTACGAGGTCAGCGTTTTTTCTTTTGTGCTAGGCCAGTGACGGCATGGAGCGCTGGGGCGTCGGGCAGACTAACTTTGACTCTACTACGAGTAACACTGACGCCAGGATAACCAACAAAGAACACTGATCTGTGCGTTAGTGTGAGCAAAGTGTCTCTAACACAAACACTTCAGAGAAGTGTGATCAGCTTCTCTTGTGATACATTGTGAACAATAAAACCAAAGCTTGTGGAACATAGTGTACCAGTGTGCGTATCCTAGACAATGGAAGACGTGGACATCCAAGGACACTTCAGCTTCTATCAAGTCACCGATATCTGTCGAAGGTGTTGAGAACACCATAGCTCACGTTACAAAGAGCAAGGTATGTTACGAATTTCTTGTAGATCGGGGGATTGCGCAATTCTTGAGTCACAAGGAGTTTGTAATCAACCTATAATCGGCAGTAAGGTGTGGACTTTTGAGTCCAAACAAGTAAGTATGTCAGCCATCATCGAATGAAATATGCTGACATAACACCCCCTAGGGGTAATATACTTACAATTTGTATCTCTTGACAGCCCACTGTTGTGATGGTTTCGACAGCATCTAGACCTCGTCTGCAGGGACGGCTGTGTAGACGATTTGCTGTCATTTATCAGCTAAGTGTTCATTATATAATTATATCTTAGCTGGTAAGGCCAAATTCTCAACAGAACTTTGGTCGTGTTCGAACCGGATAAAGACCACACTGTGGTCCAAATATGTTGTACTACAGTGTACAAATAACCTATGAGCCAAGGTCCTTCGAAAAAAGCTGTAAAACTAGTGTTTTACAATATAAATCAGTATAAATGAGTCCCCCCAGACTCAATCACAGAGAATGGGCAGCCAAAAGAAAACGGGCGCTCACCCAGCGTTCACCCAAAAGAAAACGGGCGCTCACCCAGCGGACACCCAAAGAAAACGGGAGCTGGGTGACTCACCCACACCCTGCACTCACTGCTCCAATCTGTAGAAATCGCTGATTAATACAACACCCAAGTGATGAAGTGTATAACATCGTTATTTACGATTAATCATCATGGTCAGGCTGACACAGCAAACTCTAAGCCGTAAACACCAGAGACATGTACCCTGTACACTTCATGGTCATTAACCCTGAGGTTAAGCTTAGTGGGTCAGTAGTGTCTGACTCGATTATTGCTGACTTAAGCATAACAAAAACTCAGCTGTTTATAGCAGTACAGTGTTTTTTAAACACTCTAAGTGTGGTACTAGAATTTTCAGTATACCATTAAAATGGCTTGTTTGAAAACTCAGTTTCAGTCTTTACAGACTAAGATTACACAATTAGAAAATCTAATTTCAGTCTGTATAGGATTAACTCAAGATACAAACATAGATTTTGATGATCTTGAGGTCAAGTTTGAATTATTTACACAACGTATGGAAATAATTAATTCAGACTATACACATTATGAAAATAAATTTCTTGAATCAGATCCATCTGAAGATGAAATTAAAAATGTTTTGGATACTTTTAGTGATCAACAATTAAGGTGGACAGGAGTACAGGCTATCTGCCGTAAAACTCTGTCACAGAGACCTACTAGTGGTCAAACACCTGTTACACCTGTAACAACAACAAGTGTCCCATTACCAAGCTTACCTACATTGTCATTACCTATTTTCCAAGGTCATAATTATGAAGAATTCATTAGTGGTTTTCAATCCATAGTAAATTCACGAACTGACATAGATGAGATTGCTAAGTTCAATTACCTTAAATGTCTTGTGAAGGGAGAACCCTATGAACTGATTAAGTCATTTCCGGTGGTCAAAGGCAATTATCAACTAGCCTTACATGTCTTAGCAGACAATTACTTCGATGATGACAAGGCTAGAGTTAGACATGCAGTCTTAATATCAAGCTTGAAGCCACCCAAACATTGTTTTTCAGACTTACAGGCATTTAGAATCACATTAGACAATAGTCTCAGATCTCTAGATGCTAAATATGACCTAGGACAATGTGATTGGTTTATCAGTGGTATTGTACAAGATAAGTTGTCACCACAAACTATTGAACGATTAAATATTATGTTCAATAAACGCTATTTCACTTGTGAGGAAATTAGCAATGGTTTACAAACAATAGTTTCATGCATGCAAGCAACGAGACAAGATGAAAAATCCACAAATCCAGTGGATAACAAACCTTCAACTCAGTATAAAAAGAGTATAACTACTCCCACTAAACCACATAATGGGAAATCCCATATAGGCATTTATCAAGCTGTGAATACAATAGACAGTAAACAGACTGTCACACATAAACGTACTCCAAAATGTGTACTTTGTGATGGAACACATTGGGCACAGTATTGTATTCAATACACATCAATGGAGGCACGTAAACAACGTGTTCATCAGCTGAAAAGATGCATCAAGTGTTTAGGTGAACACAAGGGAGGAAAATGCTCACTGAAGAAGTGTTTTAAATGCAAGGGTATGCATCATACAGCATTATGCCCAAATACTTTTGCTGAACAGCAGCAGACTTCCACAGAATCAGGAAGTCAACAAGCAACAGCATTAAATGTGAGAGATAAGTTTAAAGCAACTGCTCTCCCGATAGCTCGAGTTGAGTTATCTAATAAATTACACAAAACCAATGTGCTAACACTATTTGATCAAGGCTCACAAAGGTCCTTCATAAGAAGATCAGTGTTGCAGAAACTGAATAAACAACCCTATGCCAAAATACAGTTAGATATAGCTGGTTTTTTCCATAATTCTGGTAAACAGACATATGACCTAGCCAAAATCACTGTTGGTCTAGGAAACAGGAAAAAGACAGTAGAAGCTGTGGTAGTAGATGATTTGCCTAAGTCTGTGCAGATCCAGGGATTAAAAGAAACAGTTGCAGCACTGAAAGCAGCTAAGGTCAAGTTAGCCTGTCCTGACATACAGACGGACACAATTAGTCCAATTGATTTAATCATTGGAAGTGATTATTATCACTGTTTTGTGCAAAATATAGTAAGTAAACATGATGTTCACTTGCTGAAAACAGCAGGAGGCCACATGATATGTGGTCCCATTCCCTCTCAAAGTGGGAAAGAAGCTGATATTGATTCAGTGGAAAATGTACTAGTTACGAGAATAACCGCTGATCATGTACCAAAGCAAAAATTATCATTACTGGAAGAAATGAATGAACCAGTTGATAAGTTGTGGGATTTAGATGCGATAGGTATTGATGTACATAAACCAAGCCCACAAGAGTCTCAGACTTATAACCAATATTTGGACACTGTCAAATATAAAGATGGACAGTATTGGGTTAGGTTACCATGGAAATTAAATCCACCACATCTGCCTAACAATTATCGCATGGCTTTCGGACAAATGAAAGCACAAATACATGAGCTCAGGAAGAATCCAGAGCTACTGACTGTCTATGATAATATCATACAAGAACAGTTGGACAATAAATTCATTGAGGAAATAGTCGAAGATAAGTTGAAGACAAACGCTCATTATCTCCCGCACCATGGAGTCAGAAAAGATTCTGAAACCACTCCACTACGTGTTGTATATAATTGCAGCGCACGTGCAAATAAAGATGTAGCAAGTCTTAATGACTGTCTGATGACCGGACCCTCACTAACTGAGAAGCTTGGAGACGTGCTTATGAAATTTCGCACAAACCCGTATGCCTACACGGCTGATATTTCCAAGGCTTTCTTAAGAGTAGGACTACAAGAAATAGATAGAGATTATACTCGATTCTTGTGGCCTGAAAATCCACATGATCCTCAAAGTCCTGTGAAAACTTATCGTTTCAAATCAGTATTATTTGGTGCAACATCCTCTCCATTCTTACTAGAAGCTACTCTAAATACACATTTGAAGAAATCTGAAAGTCCCTTCAAAGAAGTCTTAAAGAAAAGTTTCTATGTGGACAATCTTCAAGGTACTGTGAATAAAGAGGAGGATTTGAAATCCTTATACAGAGAAGCTAACAAGGAGATGAAAGAAGCAAATATGCCTCTAAGGATGTGGAATACAAATTCAAAGCAATTAAGGGAACTTATCAAAGAAGATTTCCCTGAAACTGAAATTCCTGATTGCAACAATATGCTGGGACTTAATTGGAACACACAGGAAGATACTTTGAGTCTCAAAAGGATAAACAATAAATCATGCAGTACACTCACTAAACGTAGTTTACTGTCAGAGGTATCACAATGTTTTGATCCTCTAGGACTCGTCTCACCAATTACCATAAAAGGTAAAATGCTTATGCAAGATGCATGGAAACTCAAAATTGGATGGGATGAGAACTTGCCTCTAGAAATGAGTCAAGCATGGGAAGAAATATCCAGGGAGTTTAAGCAACTTCATCAAATTAAATTTCCCAGACAAATAGGTCAAGAGGGAAACAATTACACATTACATGTGTTCTGTGATGCGTCAACCAGAGGTTATGGCGCTGTAGCTTACATGAGTAATGCTGAAGGAAGTACACTAATTACTTCAAAGGCCAGGGTAGCACCCTTGAAGGTCAGAACAGTACCACAATTGGAACTGACAGCACTCTATGTAGGTACAAAATTAGCTGTCTATCTCAACAAAGTACTTGATCATCTCACTATTGAGAAAACCGTGATCTGGAGTGATAATGAAGCAGTTCTCCAGTGGTTAAGAAATAATAAGAGTAAGTTGGTCTATGTACAGAACAGAGTAGCAGAAATAAAAGAGATGCAGAGAGATTATCTCTTTCTCCACGTCTCTACCCAAGAGAATCCAGCTGACATGTTGTCACGTGGTGTCCCACTCAAGAAATTTGTGGATAATAAATTATGGCTCCACGGACCGAACTGGCTCTCTAATGAAAATAACTGGCCTCAGCAAAAAGCTCACATTATGCCAGAAGAAACAGTCTGCTTGAACACAGCAGAAATAAGTTGTGTAAATACTGCAGACACAACAGAAATAGTCATTGATGGATCTAATTACTCATCTTTGGGTAAACTCTTAAGAGTTACAGCTCTTGTCTTTAAATTCATTAAAGGAATTAAACCTGATTATGAATGTCTTGAACCCATTAAATACTGGATGAAACTAATACAGAAAGATGTTTTCTCTACAGAATATAAATTTCTAGAAACACAAGATAAATCCCCAAAGAAACTTGTCATGATTAATTCTTTAGGACTTTATCTCGACTCAGAAAAGATTATAAGATGTCGAGGAAGAATTCATAATTCTTCACTACCTAAAGAAGCCATACATCCAATATTGATCCCCAAGAATCATTGGCTAACAAAACTGATTGTGCAAAACACCCACAGTAACGTGTTACATGGTGGGGTAGCTGACACACTTTGTCATATACGACAATCCTACTGGATACCTCAAGGTCGACAAAGTGTGAAAAAACAAATAAAGGACTGTATTACTTGTCGTCACTACGATATGCGAGTATGTCAGTATCCAGGTCCACCTCCATATCCCTCTGAAAGAGTTTGTCATATCACTCCATTTGAGGTGACAGGTGTAGATTATACTGGACCAATAATTTTAACCAAAACAGTTGACAAAGTTCCCATCAAGGTGTACGTCTGTTTGTTCACTTGTGCTACAACTAGAGCAGTACATCTAGAAGTAGCCACTGACATGTCTGCTGAAACTTTTATCAAATTATTCAGAAGGTTTGCAGCCAGAAGGGCATGTCCCAGACTGATGGAACGAACTTTGTTGCTGGTGCTGCTTATATAAGCAAGATCTTTGATCAACCAGAAGTACAACAGATGCTGAATCAACGCAGATGTCGTTGGAGATACATTCCTCCTAAATCTCCATGGCACGGCGGATTTTATGAAAGAATGATCGGCATTGTAAAACGTTGTTTAAGGAAGACTCTTCATCGTCAGAGAATAGACTTAGAAGAATTCCGTACAGTTGTGACTGAAATAGAAAATAGAGTCAACAACAGACCTCTAACTTATGTTACCGATGATCTGGACAATTTAGAAGTGTTAAGTCCATCTCATTTACTCCATGGCAGAAGGCTCGAACCTGTTCCTCCCATGAATGATAAAGAAATCATAGAGGATCCTACTTATTACGAACCTGAGCAACTCAGACGTAAATTCAAACACCTTAATAAAGTGATTGAACGTTGGGAGAAAATTTGGCGAGAAGACTATCTCACCTCATTGAGAGAACACTTCTATGGAGCTGGTGTTCCTGAAAATCATAAGTCCTTAAGACCTGGTGACATAGTGATTATCGACAATGATGGTCCGAGGTCCCAATGGCCACTTGGAAAAATTGTGACCATATATCCTGATGCAAATGGAATCATCAGGACAGTTGATGTTTTGAGCAAAGGTGTAGTGAATAAGCGGACAATAAATAAACTAGTGCCGTTAGAATTACACAGTGTTGAAAACAAAATTAGTGATTCTCCAGAAACCACACAGACTAAAGCTGTTCAGAAAAGACAAGCAGCAGTGGTGGCGAGTGAGAAAATTAAATTAATGTTAAGTGATGAATAGTTCACCTGCAGCGAATCTCCGCCGCCCCCCAGTGTGGAGAAATTTTCTCCAGGAGGGGGGTATCAGCCCCCTTCAGCCCCCTTCAGCCCTGAGGGGCCAAGCCCTCTCAGCCCTGGGGGGCCACTCAGAGGGGGCGAGCGTCTTGTTTACTGCTAGAGTGAGTAATTGATCACAGATGTCGTATGCGTAATCAAGTGACCTCTGATCCTTGCAGGGGTGTTGCAACGTGTATTTTTATAAGAGACAGTACATCTCTTACTTAGCAGGACAATTAAGGAAAATCCTGCTCCCACTTTATTACCATAGTAAAGATAGTGCATTGTTGTCTATGATTAAGACAGCAAGAAACAAACATTCTGCTTTGCTTCATCGAGGAGTTGACAAGGATGCAAGCTACGAGGTCAGCGTTTTTTTTTTTTGTGCTAGGCCAGTGACGGCATGGAGCGCTGGGGCGTCGGGCAGACTAACTTTGACTCTACTACGAGTAACACTGACGCCAGGATAACCAACAAAGAACACTGATCTGTGCGTTAGTGTGAGCAAAGTGTCTCTAACACAAACACTTCAGAGAAGTGTGATCAGCTTCTCTTGTGATACATTGTGAACAATAAAACCAAAGCTTGTGGAACATAGTGTACCAGTGTGCGTATCCTAGACAATGGAAGACGTGGACATCCAAGGACACTTCAGCTTCTATCAAGTCACCGATATCTGTCGAAGGTGTTGAGAACACCATAGCTCACGTTACAAAGAGCAAGGTATGTTACGAATTTCTTGTAGATCGGGGGATTGCGCAATTCTTGAGTCACAAGGAGTTTGTAATCAACCTATAATCGGCAGTAAGGTGTGGACTTTTGAGTCCAAACAAGTAAGTATGTCAGCCATCATCGAATGAAATATGCTGACATAACACCCCCTAGGGGTAATATACTTACAATTTGTATCTCTTGACAGCCCACTGTTGTGATGGTTTCGACAGCATCTAGACCTCGTCTGCAGGGACGGCTGTGTAGACGATTTGCTGTCATTTATCAGCTAAGTGTTCATTATATAATTATATCTTAGCTGGTAAGGCCAAATTCTCAACAAACTATGTGACTCACTTCTCCATCATATTGGTGACTCACCTCTCCATCATGATGTTAACAACTATGTGACTCACCTCTCCATCATCTTAGTGACTCTCCTCTTCATCAAGATGTTAACAATTATGTGACTCACCTCTCCATCATCTTTGTGAATCACTTCTCCTCATCTTCGTGACTCACCTCTCCTTGAAGATGTTAATATCTATGTGACTCACCTCTCCATCATCTTGGTGACTCACCTCTCCATCATGATGTTAAGAATTATGTGACTCACCTCTCCATCATCTTTGTGAATCACTTCTCATCTTGGTGACTCACTTCTCCTTGAAGATGTTAACATCTATGTGACTCACCTGTCCATTATCTTAGTGACTCACCTCTCCATCATGATGTTAACAACTATGTGACTCACCTCTCTATCATGTTAGTGACTCACTTCTCCATCATCTTGGTGACTCACCTCTCCATCATGATGTTAACAACTATGTGACTCGCCTCTACATCATCTTAGTGACTCATCTCTCCATCATGATGTTAACTATGTGACTCACCTCTCCATCATCTTAGTGACTCACCTCTCCATCATGATGTTAACAACTATGTGACTCAGCTCTCCATCATCTTAGTGACTCACCTCTCCATCATGATGTTAACAACTATGGGACTCACCTCTCCATCATCTTAGTGACTCACCTCTACTTCATCTTAGTGACTCACCTCTCCATCATCTTAGTGACTCACCTCTACTTCATCTTAGTGACTCACCTCTCCATCATCTTAGTGACTCACCTCTCGATCATCTTAGTGACTCACCTCTCCATCATGATATTAACAACTATGTGACTCACCTCTCCATCATCTTAGTGACTCACCTCTCCATCATGATGGTAACAACTATATGACTCACCTCTCCATCATCTTAGTGACTCACCTCTCCATCATCTTAGTGACTCTCCTTTCCACCATCTTAGTGACTCACCTCTCCATCATGATGTTAACCATTATGTGACTCACCTCTCCATCATCTTAGTGACTCACCTCTCCATCATGATGTTAACAACTATGTAACTCACTTCTCCATCATCTTGGTGACTCACCTCTCCATCATGATGTTAACAAATATGTGACTCACCTCTCCATCATCTTAGTGACTCTCCTCTTCATCAAGATGTTAACAATTATGTGACTCACGTCTCCATCATCTTTGTGAATCACTTCTCCTCATCTTGGTGACTCACCTCTCCTTGAAGATGTTAATATCTATGTGACTAACCTCTCCATTATCTTAGTGACTCACCTCTCCATCATGATGTTAACAACTATGTGACTCACCTCTCTATCATCTTAGTTACTCACTTCTCCATCATCTTGGTGACTCACCGCTCCATCATGATGTTAACAATTATGTGACACAACTTTCCATCATCTTAGTGACTCACCTCTCCTTCATGATGTTAACAACTATGTGACTCACCTCTCCAATATCTTGGTGACTCACCTCTCCATCATGATGTTAACAACTATGTGACTCACATCTCCATCGTCTTGGTGACTCACCTTTCCATCATGATGTTAACAACTATGTGGCTCACCTCTCCATCATCTTGGTGAATCGCCTCTCCATCATGATGTTAAGAACTATGTGAGTCACCTCTCCATCATCTTAGTGACTCACCTCTCCATCATGATGTTACCAACTATGTGACTCACTTCTCCATCATCTTGGTGACTCACCTCTACATCATGATGTTAACAACTATGTGACTCACCTCTCCATCATCTTAGTGACTCTCCTGTTCATCAAAAAGTTAACAATTATGTGACTCACCTTTTCATCATCTTTGTGAATCACTTCTCATCTTGGTGACTCACCTCTCCTTGAAGATGTTGACATCTATGTGACTCACCTCTCCATTATCTTTGTGACTCACCTCTCTTTCATGATGTTAACAACTATGTGACTCACCTCTCTATCATCTTAATGACTCACTTCTCCATCATATTGGTGACTCACCTCTCCATCATATTGTTAACAACTATGTGACTCGCCTCTCCATCATCTTAGTGACTCATCTTTCCATCATGATGTTAACTATGTGACTCACCTCTCCATCATCTTAGTGACTCACCTCTCTATCATGATGTTAACAACTATGTGACTCAGCTCTCCATCATCTTAGTGACTCACCTCTACTTCATCTTAGTGACTCACCTGTATATCATCTTGGTGACTCACCTCACCATCATGATGTTAACAACTATGTGACTCATCTCTCCATCTTGGTGTTAACAACTATGTGACGCACCTCTCCAACATCTTGGTGACACAACTCTCCCTCATCTTGGTGACTCACCTAACCATCATGATTTTAACAACTATGTGACTCACCTCTACAACATCTTGGTGACTCTCCTTTCCATCATCTTGGTGACTCACCTCTCTATGATGATGTTAACAACTATGTGACTCACCTGTCCAACATCTTGGTGACTCACCTCTCCGTCATCTTGTTGACTCTCCACTCCATCATGATGTTAACAACTATGTGACTCACCTCTCTTTTATCTTGGTGTTAACAACTATGTGACTCACCTCTCCAACAACTTGGTGACTCACCTCTCCTTCATTTTGGTGACTCACCTTTCCATCATGATGTTAACAACTATGCGACTCACCCCTCCAACATCTTGGTGACTCACCTCTCCATCATCTTAGTGACTCACCTCTCCATCATGATGTTAAAAACTATGTGACTCACTTCTCCATCATCTTGGTGACTCACCTCTCCTTCATGATGTTAACAACTATGTGTCTCACCTCTCCATCATCTTAGTGACTCTCCTTTTCATCATGATGTTAACAACTATGTGACTCACCTCTCCATCCTCTTTGTAACTCACTTCTCCATCATCTTGGAGACTCACCTCTCCATAAAGATGTTAACAACTATGTGACTCTCCTCTCCATTATCTTAGTGACTCACCTCTCCAACATGATGTTAACATCTATGTAACTCTCCTCTCCATCTTCTTAGTGACTCATTTCTCCATCATCTTAGTGACTCTCCTCTCCATCATGATGTTAACAACTATGTTAGTCATCTCTTCATCATCCTAGTGACTCACCTCTCCATCGTGATGTTCACATCTATGTGACTCACTTCTCCATCATCTTAGTGACTCACCTCTCCATCATGATGTTAACAACTATGTGACTCACTTCTCCATCATCTTGGTGACTCACCTCTCCATCATGATGTTAACAACTATGTGACTCACCTCTCCATCATCTTAGTGACTCTCCTCTTCATCAGGATGTTAACAACTATGTGACTCACCTCTCCATCATCTTAATGAATCACTTCTCCTCATCTTGGTGACTCACTTCTCCATAAAGATGTTAAAAATTATGTGACTCACCTCTCCATTATCTTACTGACTCACCTCTCCATCATGATGTTAACAACTATATGACTCACCTCTCCATTATCTTAGTGACACAATTCTCCATCATCTTGGTGACTCACCTCTCCATCATGATGTTAACAACTATGTGACTCACCTCTCCACCATCTTGGTGACTCACCTCTCCATCATGATGTTAACAATTATGTGACTCTCCTTTCCATCATCGTAGTGACTCACCTCTCCATCATGATGTTAACAAGTATGTGACTCACCTCTCCAACATCTTGGTGACTCACCTCTCTATCATGATGTTAACAACTATGTGACTCACCTCTCCAACATCTTGGTGACTCACCTCTACATCATGATGTTAACAATTATGTGACTCTCCTTTCCATCATCGTAGTGACTAACCTCTCCATCATGATGTTAACAAGTAAGTGACTCACCTCTCCAACATCTTGGTGACTCACCTCTCTATCATGATGTTAACAACTATGTGACTCACCTCTCCAACATCTTGGTGACTCTCCTCTCCATCATGATGTTAACAACTATGTGACTCACCTCTCCTTCATCTTGGTGTTAACAACTATGTGACTCACCTCTCCAACAACTTGGTGACTCACATTTTCTTTATCTTGGTGACTCACCTTTCCATCATGATGTTAACAACTATGCGACTCACCCCTCCAACATCTTGGTGACTCACCTCTCCATCATCTTAGTGACTCACCTCTCCATCATGAAGTTAACAACTATGTGACTCACGTCTCTATCATGATGTTAACAACTATGTGACTCACTTCTCCATCATCTTGGTGACTCACCTCTCCATCATGATGTTAACAACTATGTGACTCACCTCTCCATTATCTTAGTGACTCTCCTCTTCATCATGATGTTGACAACTATGTGACTCACCTTTCCATCATCTTTGTGACTCACTTCTCCATCATCTTGGTGACTCACCTCTCCATCATGATGTTAACAGCTATGTGATTCAACTCTCCATCATCTTGGTGACTCACCTCTCCATCATGATAATAACAATTATGTGACACACCTTTCCATCATCTTAGTGACTCACCTCTCCATCATGATGTTAACAACTATGTGACTCACCTCTCCAATATCTTGGTGACTCACCTCTCCATCATGATGTTAACAACTATGTGACTCACCTCTCCATCGTCTTGGTGACTCACCTCTCCATCTTGATGTTAACAACTATGTGGCTCACCTCTCCATCATCTTGGTGACTCGCCTCTCCATCATGATGTTAACAACTATGTGACTCACCTCTCCGTCATCTTGGTGACTCACCTCTTCATCATGATGTTAACAACTATATGACTCACCTCTCCATCATCTTAGTGACTCACCTCTCCATCATCTTAGTGACTCTCCTTTCCATCATCTTAGTGACTCACCTCTCCATCATGATGTTAACCACTTTGTGACTCACCTGTCCATCATCTTAGTGACTCACCTCTCCATCATGATGTTAACAACTATGTGACTCACTTCTCCATCATCTTGGTGACCCTCCTCTCCATCATGATGTTAACAACTATGTGACTCACCTCTCCATCATCTTAGTGACTCTCCTCTTCATCAAGATGTTAACAATTATGTGACTCACCTCTCCAACATCTTTGTGAATCACTTCTCATCTTGGTGACTCACCTCTCCTTGAAGATGTTGACATCTATGTGACTCACCTCTCCATTATCTTAGTGACTCACCTCTCCTTCATGATGTTAACAACTATGTGACTCACCTCTCTATCATCTTAATGACTCACTTCTCCATCATCTTGGTGACTCACCTCTCCATCATGATGTTAACAACTATGTGACTCGCCTCTCCATCATCTTAGTGACTCATCTCTCCATCATCATGTTAACTATGTGACTCACCTCTCCATCATCTTGGTGACTCACCTCTCCATCATGATGTTAACAACTATGTGACTCGCCTCTCCATCATCTTAGTGACTCATCTCTCCATCATCATGTTAACTATGTGACTCACCTCTCCATCATCTTGATGTTAACAACTATGTGACTCAGCTCTCCATCATCTTAGTGACTCACCTCTACTTCATCTTAGTGAGTCACCTCTCCATCATCTTAGTGACTCACCTCTCCATCATGATGTTAACAACTATGTGACTCACCTCTCCATCATCTTAGTGACTCACCTCTCCATCATGATAAGATAAGATAAGATTTCGTTCGGATTTTTAACCCCGGAGGATTAGCCACCCAGGATAACCCAAGAAAGTCAGTGCGTCATCGAGGACTGTCTAACTTATTTCCATTGGGGTCCTTAATCTTGTCCCCCAGGATGCGACCCACACCAGTCGACTAACACCCAGGTACCTATTTGCTGCTAGGTGAACAGGACAACAGGTGTAAGGAAACGTGTCGAAATGTTTCCACCCGCCGGGAATCGAACCCGGGCCCTCCGTGTGTGAAGCGGGAGCTTTAGCCACCAGGCCACCAGGCCACCTCTACATCATCTTAGTGACTCACCTCTCCATCGTGATGTTAACAACTATGTGACTCACCTCTCTATCTTAGTGACTCACCTCTCCATCATCTTAGTGACTCGCCTCTCCATCATGATGTTAACAACTATGTGACTCACATCTCCAACATCTTGGTGGCTCACCTTTACATCATCTTAGTGACTCACCTGTCCATCATGATGTTAACAACTGTGTGACTCACTTCTCCATCATCTTAGTGACTCATCTCTCCATCATTATGTTAACAACTATGTGACTCACCTCTCCATCGTCATGGTGACTCACCCCTCCATCATGATGTTAATAACTATGTGACTCACCTCTCAAACATTTTGGTGACTCACCTCTCCATCATGATGTTAGCAACTATGTGACTCACTTCTCCATCATCTTGGTGACTCATCTCTCCATCATTATATTAACAGCTATGTGACTCACCTCTCCAACTTCTTGGTGGCTCACCTTTGCAACTTCTTGGTGACTCACCTCTCAATCGTCTTGGTGACTCACCTCTCCATCATGATGTTAAAAATAATGTGACTCACCTCTCCACCATCTTGGTGACTCGCCTCTCCATCATGATGTTAACAACTATGTGACTCACTTCTCGATAATCTTAGTGACTCACCTCTCCATCATCATAGTGACTCTCCTCTCCATCATGATGTTATCAACTATGTGACTCACTTCTTCATCATCTCGGTGACTCACCTCTCCATCATGATTTTAAAAACTATGTGACTCACCTTTCGATCATCTTAGTGACTCACCTGTAGATCATGATGTTAACAAATATGTGACTCACCTCTCCATCATATTGGTGACTCGCCTCTCCATCATGATGTTAACAACTATGTGACTCACCTCTCCAACATCTTGGTGACTCACCTCTCCTTCATCTTGGTGTCTCACCTCTAAATCATGATGTTAACAACTATGTGACTCACCTCTCCAACAACTTGGTGACTCACCTCTCCATCATCTTGGTAACTCGCCTCTCCATCATGAAGTTAACAACTGTGTGTCTCACCTCTCCATCGTCTTGGTGACTCACCTCTCTATCATCTTGGTGTTAACAACTATGTGACTCACCTCTCCTTCATTTTGGCAACTCACCTCTCCATCATCTTGGTGACTCACCTCTCCATGATGATTTTAGCAACTATGTGACTCACGTCTCGAACATCTTGCTGACTCACCTCTCAATCATGACGTTAACAACTATGTGACTCACCTCTCCATCATCTTATTGACTCACCTCTCCATCATGATGTTAACAACTATGTGACTCTCCTGTCCAACATCTTGGTGACTCACCTCTCCATCATGATGTTAACAGCTATCTGACTCTCCTCTCCAACATCTTGGTGACTCACCTCTCCATCATCTTGGTGACTCTCCACTCCATAAGGATGTCAACAACTATGTGACTCACCTCTCCAACACCTTGGTGACTCACCTCTCCACGATCTTGGTGACTCACCTCTCTATCATGATGTTAACAACTATGTGACTCACCTATCAAACATATTGGTGACTCACCTCTCCATCATCTTAGTGACTCACCTCTCTATCATAATGTTAACAAATATGTGACTCACCTCTCTAACATCTTGGTGACTCACCTCTCCATCATCTCGGTGACTCACCTCTTCATCATGATGTTAACAACTATGTGACTCACCTCTCCTTCACCTTATTGTTAACAATTATGTGACTCACCTCTCCAACAACTTGGTGACTCACCTCTCCCTCATCTTGGTGACTCACCTCTCCATCATGATGTTAACTATGCGACTCACCTCTCCAACGTCTTGTTGACTCACCTCTCCATCATCTTAGTGACTCACCTCTCAATCATGATGTTAACAACTATGTGACTCACCTCTACATCATCTTAGTGACTCGCCTCTCCATCATTATGTTATCAACTATGTTACTCACCTCTCCAACATCTTGGTGACTCACCTCTCCATCTTCTTGGTGTTAACAACTATGTGACTCACATATCCATCATCTTAGTGACTCACCTCTCCTTCATGATGTTATCAACTATTTGACTCTCCTCTCCATCTTAGTGACTCACCTATCCATCATGATGTTAACAACTATGTGACTCACCTTTCCAACATCTTGGTGACTCTCCTCTCCATCATCTTGGTGTCTCACCTCTCCATCATGATATTAACAACTATGTGACTCCCCTCTTCAACATCTTGGTGACTCACTTCTCCATCTTGGTGACTCTCCTCTCCATCATGATGTTAACAACTATTTAACTCACCTCTACAACATCTTAGTGACTCACCTGTCCATCATCTTGGTGACTCACCTCACCATCATGATGTTAACAACTATGTGACTCATCTCTCCATCTTGGTGTTAACAACTATGTGACGCACCTCTCCAACATCTTGGTGACACACCGCTCCCTCATCTTGGTGACTCACCTAACCATCATGATTTTAAAACTATGTGACTCACCTCTACAACATCTTGGTGACTCTCCTTTCCATCATCTTGGTGACTCACCTCTCTATGATGATGTTAACAACTATGTGACTCACCGGTCCAACATCTTGGTGACTCACCTCTCCATCATCTTGTTGACTCTCCACTCCATCATGGTGTTAACAACTATGTGACTCACCTCTCCTTTATCTTGGTGTTAACAACTATGTGACTCACCTCTCCAACAACTTGGTGACTCACCTCTCCTTCATCTTGGTGACTCACCTTTCCATCATGATGTTAACAACTATGCGACTCACCCCTCCAACATCTTGGTGACTCACCTCTCCATCATCTTAGTGACTCACCTCTCCATCATGATGTTAACAACTATCTGACTCACTTCTCCATCATCTTGGTGACTCACCTCTCCATCATGATGTTAACAACTATGTGTCTCAACTCTCCATCATCTTAGTGACTCTCCTTTTCATCATGATGTTAACAACTATGTGACTCACCTCTCCATCCTCTTTGTAACTCACTTCTCCATCATCTTGGAGACTCACCTCTCCATAAAGATGTTAACAACTATGTGACTCTCCTCTCCATTATCTTAGTGACTCACCTCTCCAACATGATGTTAACATCTATGTGACTCTACTCTCCATCTTCTTAGTGACTCATTTCTCCATCATCTTAGTGACTCTCCTCTCCATCATGATGTTAACAACTATGTTAGTCATCTCTTCATCATCTTAGTGACTCACCTCTCCATCGTGATGTTAACATCTATGTGACTCACCTCTCCATCTTCCTAGTGACTCACCTCTCCATCATGATGTTAACAACTATGTGACTCACCTCTCCATCATCTTAGAGACTCACCTCTCCATCATGATGTTAACAACTATGTGACTCACTTCTCCATCATCTTGGTGACTCTCCTCTTCATCATGATGTTAACAACTATGTGACTCACCTCTCCATCATCTTAATGAATCACTTCTCCTCATCTTGGTGACTCACTTCTCCATAAAGATGTTAAAAATTATGTGACTCACCTCTCCATTATCTTACTGACTCACCTCTCCATCATGATGTTAACATCTTGATGACTCACCTCTCCATCATCTTAGTTACTCACCTCTCCATCATGATGTTAACTATGTGACTCACCTCTCCATTATCTTAGTGACTCTCCTCTTCATCATGATGTTGACAACTATGTGACTCACCTTTCCATCATCATTGTGACTCACTTCTCCATCATCTTGGTGACTCACCTCTCCATCATGATGTTAACAACTATGTGATTCACCTCTCCATCATCTTGGTGACTCACCTCTCCATCATCATGATAACAATTATGTGACACACCTTTCCATCATCTTAGTGACTCACCTCTCCGTCATGATGTTAACAACTATGTGACTCACCTCTCCAATATCTTGGTGACTCACCTCTCCATCATGATGTTAACAACTATGTGACTCACCTCTCCATCGTCTTGGTGACTCACCTCTCCATCTTGATGTTAACAACTATGTGGCTCACCTCTCCATCATCTTGGTGACTCGCCTCTCCATCATGATGTTAACAACTATGTGACTCACCTCTCCGTCATCTTGGTGACTCACCTCTTCATCATGATGTTAACAACTATATGACTCACCTCTCCATCATCTTAGTGACTCACCTCTCCATCATCTTAGTGACTCTCCTTTCCATCATCTTAGTGACTCACCTCTCCATCATGATGTTAACCTCTATGTGACTCACCTGTCCATCATCTTAGTGACTCACCTCTCCATCATGATGTTAACAACTATGTGACTCACTTCTCCATCATCTTGGTGACTCACCTCTCCATCATGATGTTAACAACTATGTGACTCACCTCTCCATCATCTCAGTGATTCTCCTCTTCATCAAGATGTTAACAATTATGTGACTCACCTCTATATCTTCTTTGTGAATCACTTCTCCTCATCTTGGTGACTCACCTCTCCTTGAAGATGTTAATATCTATGTGACTCACCTCTCCATCATCTTGGTGACTCACCTCTCCATCATGATGTTAACAATTATGTGACACACCATTCCATCATCTTAGTGACTCATCTCTCCATCATGATGTTAACAACTATGTGACTCACCTCTCCAATATCTTGGTGACTCACCTCTCCATCATGATGTTAACAACTATGTGACTCACCTCTCCATCGTCTTGGTGACTCACCTTTCCATCATGATGTTAACAACTTTGTGGCTCACCTCTCCATCATCTTGGTGAATCGCCTCTCCATCATGATGTTAACAACTATGTGACTCACCTCTCCATCATCTTGGTGACTCACCTCTTCATCGTGATGTTAACTACTATATGACTCACCTCTTCACCATCTTAGTGACTCACCTCTCCATCATCTTAGTGACTCTCCTTTCCATCATCTTAGTTACTCCCCTCTCCATCATGATGTTAACAACTGTGTGACTCACCTCTCCATCATCTTAGTTACTCACCTCTCCATCATGATGTTACCAACTATGTGACTCACTTCTCCATCATCTTGGTGACTCACCTCTCCATCATGATGTTAACAACTATGTGACTCACCTCTCCATCATCTTAGTGACTCACCTCTCCATCATGATGTTACCAACTATGTGACTCACTTCTCCATCATCTTGGTGACTCACCTCTCCATCATGATGTTAACAACTATGTGACTCACCTCTCCCTCATCTTAGTGACTCTCCTCTTCATCAAGATGTTAACAATTATGTGACTCACCTCTTCATCATCTTTGTGAATCACTTCTCATCTTGGTGACTCACTTCTCCTTGAAGATGTTAACATCTATGTGACTCACCTCTCCATTATCTTAGTGACTCACCTCTCCATCATGATGTTAACAACTATGTGACTCACCTCTCTATCATCTTAGTGACTCACTTCTCCGTCATCTTGGTGACTCACCTCTCCATCATGATGTTAACAACTATGTGACTCGCCTCTCCATCATCTTAATGACTCATCTCTCCATCATGATGTTAACTATGTGACTCACCTTTCCATCATCTTAGTGACTCACCTCTCCATCATGATGTTAACAACTATGTGACTCAGCTCTCCATCATCTTAGTGACTCACCTCTCCATCATGATGTTAACAACTATGGGACTCACCTCTCCATCATCTTAGTGACTCACCTCTACTTCATCTTAGTGACTCACCTCTCCATCATCTTAGTGACTCACCTCTGCTTCATCTTAGTGACTCACCTCTCCATCATCTTAGTGACTCACCTCTCCATCATCTTAGTGACTCACCTCTCCATCATGATGTTAACAACTATGTTACTCACCTCTCCATCATCTTAGGGACTCACCTCTCCATCATGATGATAACAACTATGTGACTCAGCTCTCCATCATCTTAGTGACTCACCTCTCCATCATGATGTTAACAACTATGGGACTCACCTCTCCATCATCTTAGTGACTCACCTCTACTTCATCTTAGTGACTCACCTCTCCATCATCTTAGTGACTCACCTCTACTTCATCTTAGTGACTCACCTCTCCATCATCTTAGTGACTCACCTCTCCATCATCTTAGTGACTCACCTCTCCATCATGATGTTAACAACTATGTTACTCACCTCTCCATCATCTTAGTGACTCACCTCTCCATCATCTTAGTGACTCTTCTTTCCACCATCTTAGTGACTCACCTCTCCATCATCTTAGTGACTCACCTCTCCATCATGATGTTAACCACTATGTGACTCACCTCTCCATCATCTTAGTGACTCACCTCTCCATCATGATGTTAACATCTATGTAACTCACTTCTCCATCATCTTGGTGACTCACCTCTCCATCATGATGTTAACAACTATGTGACTCACCTCTCCATCATCTTAGTGACTCTCCTCTTCATTAAGATGTTAACAATTATGTGACTCACCTCTCCATCATCTTTGTGAATCACTTCTCCTCGTCTTGGTGACTCACCTCTCCTTGAAGATGTTAATATCTATGTGACTCACCTCTCCGTTATCTTAATGACTCACCTCTCCATCATGATGTTAACAACTATGTGACTCACCTCTCTATCATCTTAGTTACTCACTTCTCCATCATCTTGGTGACTCACCTCTCCATCATGATGTTAACAATTATGTGACACAACTTTCCATCATCTTAGTGACTCACCTCTCCATCATGATGTTAACAACTATGTGACTCACCTCTCCATTATCTTGGTGACTCACCTCTCCATCATGATGTTAACAACTATGTGCCTCACCTCTCCATCGTCTTGGTGACTCACCTTTCCATCATGATGTTAACAACTATGTGGCTCACCTCTCCATCATCTTGGTGAATCGCCTCTCCATCATGATGTTAACAACTATGTGACACCTCTCCATCATCTTGGTGACTCACCTCTTCATCATGATGTTAACTACTATATGACTCACGTCTTCATCATCTTAGTGACTCACCTCTACATCATCTTAGTGACTTTCCTTTCCATCATCTTAGTGACTCCTCTCATTCGTGATGTTAACAACCATGTGTCTCACCTCTCCATCGTCTTGGTGACTCACCTCCACATCATGATGTTAACAACTATGTGACTCACCTCTCCATCATCTTGGTTACTCACCTCTCCATCATGATGTTAACAACTATGTGACTCACCTCTCCATCTTGGTGTTACCAACTATGTGACTCACCTCTCCAACATCTTGGTGACACACCTCTCCCTCTTAGTGACTCCTTTCCATCATGATATTAACAACTATGTGACTCACCTCTCCATCATCTTGTGTCTCACACCTCTCCATCATGATGTTAACAACTATGTGACTCACCTCTCCATCATCTTGACTCTCACACCTCTCCATCATGATGAAACACTCTCTTGGTCATCTTGGTGACTCACCTCTCCATCATGATGTTAACAACTATGTGACTCACCTCTCCAACATCTTAGTGACTCACCTCTCATCATCTCTCCTTCAGGATGTTAACAACTATGTGACTCACCTCTCTATCATCTTAATGACTCACCTCTCCATCATCTTGGCGACTCACCTCTCCATCATGATGTTAACAACTATTGGTGACTCACCTCTCCATCATCTTAGTGACTCACCTCTCTATCATAATGTTAACAAATATGTGACTCACCTCTCTAACATCTTGTGACTCACCTCTCCATCATCTCGGTGACTCACCTCTCCATCATGATGTTAACAACTATGTGACTCACCTCTCTTCATTATCAATTATGTGACTCACCTCTCCAACAACTTGGTGACTCACCTCTCCCTCATCTTGGTGACTCACCTCTCCATCATGATGTTAACTATGCGACTCACCTCTCCAACTTCTTGTTGACTCACCTCTCTATCATCTTAGTGACTCACCTCTCAATCATGATGATAACAACTATGTGACTCACCTCTATATCATCTTAGTGACTCGCCTCTCCATCATTATGTTAACAACTATGTTACTCACCTCTCCAACATCTTGGTGACTCACCTCTCCATCTTCTTGGTGTTAACAACTATGTGACTCACCTCTCCATCATCTTAGTGACTCACCTCTCCTTCATGATGTTATTAACTATGTGACTCTCCTCTCCATCTTAGTGACTCACCTATCCATCATGATGTTAACAACTATGTGACTCACCTTTCCAACATCTTGGTGACTCTCCTCTCCATCATGATATTAACAACTATGTAACTCCCCTCTTCAACATCTTGGTGACTCACTTCTCCATCTTGGTGACTCCCCTCTCCATCATGATGTTAACAACTATGTAACTCACCTCTACAACATCTTAGTGACTCACCTGTCCATCATCTTGGTGACTCACCTCACCATCATGATGTTAACAACTATGTGACTCATCTCTCCATCTTGGTGTTAACAACTATGTGACGCACCTCTCCAACATCTTGGTGACACACCACTCCCTCATCTTGGTGACTCACCTAACCATCATGATTTTCACAACTATGTGACTCACCTCTACAACATCTTGGTGACTCTCCTTTCCATCATCTTGGTGACTCACCTCTCTATGATGATGTTAACAACTATGTGACTCACCTGTCCAACATCTTGGTAACTCACCTCTCCGTCATCTTGTTGACTCTCCACTCCATCATGATGTTAACAACTATGTGACTCACCTCTCCAACAACTTGGTGACTCACCTCTCCTTCATTTTGGTGACTCACCTTTTCATCATGATGTTAACAACTATGCGACTCACCCCTCCAACATCTTGGTGACTCACCTCTCCATCATCTTAGCGACTCACCTCTCCTTCATGATGTTAACAACTATGTGACTCACTTCTCCATCATCTTTGTGACTCACCTCTCCATCATGATGTTAACAACTATGTGTCTCAACTCTCCATCATCTTAGTGACTCTCCTTTTCATCATGATGTTAACAACTATGTGACTCACCTCTCCATCCTCTTTGTAACTCACTTCTCCATCATCTTGGAGACTCACCTCTAAATAAAGATGTTAACAACTATGTGACTCTCCTCTCCATTATCTTAGTGACTCACCTCTCCAACATGATGTTAACATCTATGTGACTCTCCTCTCCATCTTCTTAGTGACTCATTTCTCCATCATCTTAGTGACTCTCCTCTCCATCATGATGTTAACAACTATGTTAGTCATCTCTTCATCATCTTAGTGACTCACCTCTCCATCGTGATGTTAACATCTATGTGACTCACCTCTCCATCTTCTTAGTGACTCACCTCTCCATCATGACGTTAACAACTATGTGACTCACCTCTCCATCATCTTGGTGACTCACCTCTCCATCATGATGTTAACATCTTGATGACTCACCTCTCCATCATCTTAGTGACTCACCTCTCCATCATGATGTTAACTATGTGACTCACCTCTCCATTATCTTAGTGACTCTCCTCTTCATCATGATGTTGACAACTATGTGACTGACCTTTCCATCATCATTGTGACTCACTTCTCCATCATCTTAATGAATCACTTCTCCTCATCTTCGTGACTCACTTCTCCATAAAGATGTTAAAAATTATGTGACTCACCTCTCCATTATCTTACTGACTCACCTCTCCATCATGATGTTAACATCTTGATGACTCACCTCTCCATCATCTTAGTGACTCACCTCTCCATCATGATGTTAACTATGTGACTCACCTCTCCATTATCTTAGTGACTCTCCTCTTCATCATGATGTTGACAACTACGTGACTCACCTTTCCATCATCATTGTGACTCATTTCTCCATCATCTTGGTGACTCACCTCTCCATCATGATGTTAACAACTATGTGATTCACCTCTCCATCATCTTGGTGACTCACCTCTCCATCATGATGATAACAATTATGTGACACACCTTTCCATCATCTTAGTGACTCACCTCTCCATCATGATGTTAACAACTATGTGACTCACCTCTCCAATATCTTGGTGACTCACCTCTCCATCATGATGTTAACAACTATGTGACTCACCTCTCCATCGTCTTGGTGACTCACCTCTCCATCTTGATGTTAACAACTATGTGGCTCACCTCTCCATCATCTTGGTGACTCGCCTCTCCATCATGATGTTAACAACTATGTGACTCACCTCTCCGTCATCTTGGTGACTCACCTCTTCATCATGATGTTAACAACTATATGACTCACCTCTCCATCATCTTAGTGACTCACCTCTCCATCATCTTAGTGACTCTCCTTTCCATCATCTTAGTGACTCACCTCTCCATCATGATGTTAACCACTATGTGACTCACCTGTCCATCATCTTAGTGACTCACCTCTCCATCATGATGTTAACAACTATGTGACTCACTTCTCCATCATCTTGGTGACTCACCTCTCCATCATGATGTTAACAACTATGTGACTCACCTCTCCATCTTCTTGGTGACTCGCCTCTCCATCATGATGTTAACAACTATGTGACTCACCTCTCCGTCATCTTGGTGACTCACCTCTTCATCATGATGTTAACAACTATATGACTCACCTCTCCATCATCTTAGTGACTCACCTCTCCATCATCTTAGTGACTCTCCTTTCCATCATCTTAGTGACTCACCTCTCCATCATGATGTTAACCACTATGTGACTCACCTGTCCATCATCTTTGTGACTCACCTCTCCATCATGATGTTAACAACTATGTGACTCACTTCTCCATCATCTTGGTGACTCTCCTCTTCATCAAGATGTTAACAATTATGTGACTCACCTCTATATCTTCTTTGTGAATCACTTCTCCTCATCTTGGTGACTCACCTCTCCTTGAAGATGCTAATATCTATGTGACTCACCTCTCCATCATCTTGGTGACTCACCTCTCCATCATGATGTTAACAATTATGTGACACACCATTCCATCATCTTAGTGACTCACCTCTCCATCATGATGTTAACAACTATGTGACTCACCTCTCCAATATCTTGGTGACTCACCTCTCCATCATGATGTTAACAACTATGTGACTCACCTCTCCATCGTCTTGGTGACTCACCTTTCCATCATGATGTTAATAACTTTGTGGCTCACCTCTCCATCATCTTGGTGAATCGCCTCTCCTTCATGATGTTAACAACTATGTGACTCACCTCTCCATCATCTTGGTGACTCAGCTCTTCATCATGATGTTAATTACTATATGACTCACCTCTTCATCATCTTAGTGACTCACCTCTCCATCATCTTAGTGACTCTCCTCTCCATCATGATGATAACAACTATGTTAGTCATCTCTTCATCATCTTAGTGACTCACCTCTCCATCGTGATGTTAACATCTATGTGACTCACCTCTCCATCTTCTTAGTGACTCACCTCTCCATCATGATGTTAACAACTATGTGACTCACCTCTCCATCATCTTGGTGACTCATCTCTCCATCATGATGTTAACAACTATGTGACTCACCTCTCCATCATCTTAGTGACTCTCCTCTTCATCATGATGTTAACAACTATGTGACTCACCTCTCCATCATCTTAATGAATCACTTCTCCTCATCTTCGTGACTCACTTCTCCATAAAGATGTTAAAAATTATGTGACTCACCTCTCCATTATCTTACTGACTCACCTCTCCATCATGATGTTAACATCTTGATGACTCACCTCTCCATCATCTTAGTAACTCACCTCTCCATCATGATGTTAACTATGTGACTCACCTCTCCATTATCTTAGTGACTCTCCTCTTCATCATGATGTTGACAACTATGTGACTCACCTTTCCATCATCATTGTGACTCATTTCTCCATCATCTTGGTGACTCACCTCTCCATCATGATGTTAACAACTATGTGATTCACCTCTCCATCATCTTGGTGACTCACCTCTCCATCATGATGATAACAATTATGTGACACACCTTTCCATCATCTTAGTGACTCACCTCTCCATCATGATGTTAACAACTATGTGACTCACCTCTCCAATATCTTGGTGACTCACCTCTCCATCATGATGTTAACAACTATGTGACTCACCTCTCCATCGTCTTGGTGACTCACCTCTCCATCTTGATGTTAACAACTATGTGGCTCACCTCTCCATCATCTTGGTGACTCGCCTCTCCATCATGATGTTAACAACTATGTGACTCACCTCTCCGTCATCTTGGTGACTCACCTCTTCATCATGATGTTAACAACTATATGACTCACCTCTCCATCATCTTAGTGACTCACCTCTCCATCATCTTAGTGACTCTCCTTTCCATCATCTTAGTGACTCACCTCTCCATCATGATGTTAACCACTATGTGACTCACCTGTCCATGATCTTATTGACTCACCTCTCCATCATGATGTTAACAACTATGTGACTCACTTCTCCATCATCTTGGTGACTCACCTCTCCATCATGATGTTAACAACTATGTGACTCACCTCTCCATCATCTTGGTGACTCGCCTCTCCATCATGATGTTAACAACTATGTGACTCACCTCTCCGTCATCTTGGTGACTCACCTCTTCATCATGATGTTAACAACTATATGACTCACCTCTCCATCATCTTAGTGACTCACCTCTCCATCATCTTAGTGACTCTCCTTTCCATCATCTTAGTGACTCACCTCTCCATCATGATGTTAACCACTATGTGACTCACCTGTCCATCATCTTAGTGACTCACCTCTCCATCATGATGTTAACAACTATGTGACTCACTTCTCCATCATCTTGGTGACTCTCCTCTTCATCAAGATGTTAACAATTATGTGACTCACCTCTATATCTTCTTTGTGAATCACTTCTCCTCATCTTGGTGACTCACCTCTCCTTGAAGATGTTAATATCTATGTGACTCACCTCTCCATCATCTTGGTGACTCACCTCTCCATCATGATGTTAACAATTATGTGACACACCATTCCATCATCTTAGTGACTCACCTCTCCATCATGATGTTAACAACTATGTGACTCACCTCTCCAATATCTTGGTGACTCACCTCTCCATCATGATGTTAACAACTATGTGACTCACCTCTCCATCGTCTTGGTGACTCACCTTTCCATCATGATGTTAACAACTTTGTGGCTCACCTCTCCATCATCTTGGTGAATCGCCTCTCCATCATGATGTTAACAACTATGTGACTCACCTCTCCATCTTCTTGGTGACTCACCTCTTCATCATGATGTTAACTACTATATGACTCACCTCTTCATCATCTTAGTGACTCACCTCTCCATCATCTTAGTGACTCTCCTTTCCATCATCTTAGTGACTCCCCTCTCCATCATGATGTTAACAACTGTGTGACTCACCTCTCCATCATCTTAGTGACTCACCTCTCCATCATGATGTTACCAAATATGTGACTCACTTCTCCATCATCTTGGTGACTCACCTCTCCATCATGATGTTAACAACTATGTGACTCACCTCTCCATCATCTTAGTGACTCACCTCTCCATCATGATGTTACCAACTATGTGACTCGCTTCTCCATCATCTTGGTGACTCACCTCTCCATCATGATGTTAACAACTATGTGACTCACCTCTCCATCATCTTAGTGACTCTCCTCTTCATCAAGATGTTAACAATTATGTGACTCACCTCTCCATCATCTTTGTGAATCACTTCTCATCTTGGTGACTCACTTCTCCTTGAAGATGTTAACATCTATGTGACTCACCTCTCCATTATCTTAGTGACTCACCTCTCCATCATGATGTTAACAACTATGTGACTCACCTCTCTATCATCTTAGTGACTCACTTCTCCATCATCTTGGTGACTCACCTCTCCATCATGATGTTAACAACTATGTGACTCGCCTCTCCATCATCTTAGTGACTCATCTCTCCATCATGATGTTAACTATGTGACTCACCTCTCCATCATCTTAGTGACTCACCTCTCCATCATGATGTTAACAACTATGTGACTCAGCTCTCCATCATCTTAGTGACTCACCTCTCCATCACGATGTTAACAACTATGGGACTCACCTCTCCATCATCTTAGTGACTCACCTCTACTTCATCTTAGTGATTCACCTCTCCATCATCTTAGTGACTCACCTCTACTTCATCTTAGTGACTCACCTCTCCATCATCTTAGTGACTCACCTCTCCATCATCTTAGTGACTCACCTCTCCATCATGCTGTTAACAACTATGTGACTCACCTCTCCATCATCTTAGTGACTCACCTCTCCATCATGATGGTAACAACTATATGACTCACCTCTCCATCATCTTAGTGACTCACCTCTCCATCATCTTAGTGACTCTCCTTTCCACCATCTTAGTGACTCACCTCTCCATCATCTTAGTGACTCACCTCTCCATCATGATGTTAACCACTATGTGACTCACCTCTCCATCATCTTAGTGACTCACCTCTCCATCATGATGTTAACAACTATGTAACTCACTTCTCCATCATCTTGGTGACTCACCTCTCCATCATGATGTTAACAACTATGTGACTCACCTCTCCATCATCTTAGTGACTCTCCTCTTCATCAAGATGTTAACAATTATGTGACTCACCTCTCCATCATCTTTGTGAATCACTTCTCCTCGTCTTGGTGACTCACCTCTCCTTGAAGATGTTAATATCTATGTGACTCACCTCTCCATTATCTTAATGACTCACCTCTTCATCATGATGTTAACAACTAAGTGACCCACCTCTCTATCATCTTAGTTACTCACTTCTCCATCATCTTGGTGACTCACCTCTCCATCATGATGTTAACAATTATGTGACACAACTTTCCATCATCTTAGTGACTCACCTCTCCATCATGATGTTAACAACTATGTGACTCACCTCTCCAATATCTTGGTGACTCACCTCTCCATCATGATGTTAACAACTATGTGACTCACCTCTCCATCGTCTTGGTGACTCACCTCTCCATCTTGATGTTAACAACTATGTGGCTCACCTCTCCATCATCTTGGTGACTCGCCTCTCCATCATGATGTTAACAACTATGTGACTCACCTCTCCGTCATCTTGGTGACTCACCTCTTCATCATGATGTTAACAACTATATGACTCACCTCTCCATCATCTTAGTGACTCACCTCTCCATCATCTTAGTGACTCTCATTTCCATCATCTTAGTGACTCACCTCTCCATCATGATGTTAACCACTATGTGACTCACCTGTCCATGATCTTATTGACTCACCTCTCCATCATGATGTTAACAACTATGTGACTCACTTCTCCATCATCTTGGTGACTCACCTCTCCATCATGATGTTAACAACTATGTGACTCACCTCTCCATCATCTTGGTGACTCGCCTCTCCTTCATGATGTTAACAACTATGTGACTCACCTCTCCGTCATCTTGGTGACTCACCTCTTCATCATGATGTTAACAACTATATGACTCACCTCTCCATCCTCTTAGTGACTCACCTCTCCATCATCTTAGTGACTCTCCTTTCCATCATCTTAGTGACTCACCTCTCCATCATGATGTTAACCACTATGTGACTCACCTGTCCATCATCTTAGTGACTCACCTCTCCATCATGATGTTAACAACTATGTGACTCACTTCTCCATCATCTTGGTGACTCTCCTCTTCATCAAGATGTTAACAATTATGTGACTCACCTCTATATCTTCTTTGTGAATCACTTCTCCTCATCTTGGTGACTCACCTCTCCTTGAAGATGTTAATATCTATGTGACTCACCTCTCCATCATTTTGGTGACTCACCTCTCCATCATGATGTTAACAATTATGTGACACACCATTCCATCATCTTAGTGACTCACCTCTCCATCATGATGTTAACAACTATGTGACTCACCTCTCCAATATCTTGGTGACTCACCTCTCCATCATGATGTTAACAACTATGTGACTCACCTCTCCATCGTCTTGGTGACTCACCTTTCCATCATGATGTTAACAACTTTGTGGCTCACCTCTCCATCATCTTGGTGAATCGCCTCTCCATCATGATGTTAACAACTATGTGACTCACCTCTCCATCTTCTTGGTGACTCACCTCTTCATCATGATGTTAACTACTATATGACTCACCTCTTCATCATCTTAGTGACTCACCTCTCCATCATCTTAGTGACTCTCCTTTCCATCATCTTAGTGACTCCCCTCTCCATCATGATGTTAACAACTGTGTGACTCACCTCTCCATCATCTTAGTGACTCACCTCTCCATCATGATGTTACCAAATATGTGACTCACTTCTCCATCATCTTGGTGACTCACCTCTCCATCATGATGTTAACAACTATGTGACTCACCTCTCCATCATCTTAGTGACTCACCTCTCCATCATGATGTTACCAACTATGTGACTCGCTTCTCCATCATCTTGGTGACTCACCTCTCCATCATGATGTTAACAACTATGTGACTCACCTCTCCATCATCTTAGTGACTCTCCTCTTCATCAAGATGTTAACAATTATGTGACTCACCTCTCCATCATCTTTGTGAATCACTTCTCATCTTGGTGACTCACTTCTCCTTGAAGATGTTAACATCTATGTGACTCACCTCTCCATTATCTTAGTGACTCACCTCTCCATCATGATGTTAACAACTATGTGACTCACCTCTCTATCATCTTAGTGACTCACTTCTCCATCATCTTGGTGACTCACCTCTCCATCATGATGTTAACAACTATGTGACTCGCCTCTCCATCATCTTAGTGACTCATCTCTCCATCATGATGTTAACTATGTGACTCACCTCTCCATCATCTTAGTGACTCACCTCTCCATCATGATGTTAACAACTATGTGACTCAGCTCTCCATCATCTTAGTGACTCACCTCTCCATCATGATGTTAACAACTATGGGACTCACCTCTCCATCATCTTAGTGACTCACCTCTACTTCATCTTAGTGATTCACCTCTCCATCATCTTAGTGACTCACCTCTACTTCATCTTAGTGACTCACCTCTCCATCATCTTAGTGACTCACCTCTCCATCATCTTAGTGACTCACCTCTCCATCATGCTGTTAACAACTATGTGACTCACCTCTCCATCATCTTAGTGACTCACCTCTCCATCATGATGGTAACAACTATATGACTCACCTCTCCATCATCTTAGTGACTCACCTCTCCATCATCTTAGTGACTCTCCTTTCCACCATCTTAGTGACTCACCTCTCCATCATCTTAGTGACTCACCTCTCCATCATGATGTTAACCACTATGTGACTCACCTCTCCATCATCTTAGTGACTCACCTCTCCATCATGATGTTAACAACTATGTAACTCACTTCTCCATCATCTTGGTGACTCACCTCTCCATCATGATGTTAACAACTATGTGACTCACCTCTCCATCATCTTAGTGACTCTCCTCTTCATCAAGATGTTAACAATTATGTGACTCACCTCTCCATCATCTTTGTGAATCACTTCTCCTCGTCTTGGTGACTCACCTCTCCTTGAAGATGTTAATATCTATGTGACTCACCTCTCCATTATCTTAATGACTCACCTCTTCATCATGATGTTAACAACTAAGTGACCCACCTCTCTATCATCTTAGTTACTCACTTCTCCATCATCTTGGTGACTCACCTCTCCATCATGATGTTAACAATTATGTGACACAACTTTCCATCATCTTAGTGACTCACCTCTCCATCATGATGTTAACAACTATGTGACTCACCTCTCCAATATCTTGGTGACTCACCTCTCCATCATGATGTTAACAACTATGTGACTCACCTCTCCATCGTCTTGGTGACTCACCTTTCCATCATGATGTTAACAACTATGTGGCTCACCTCTCCATCATCTTGGTGAATCGTCTCTCCTTCATGATGTTAACAACTATGTGACTCACCTCTCCATCATCTTGGTGACTCACCTCTTCATCATGATGTTAACTACTATATGACTCACGTCTTCATCATCTTAGTGACTCACCTCTCCATCATCTTAGTGACTTTCCTTTCCATCATCTTAGTGACTCCCCTCTCCATCATGATGTTAACAACTATGTGACTCACCTCTCCATCATCTTAGTGACTCACCTCTCCATCATGATGTTACCAACTATGTGACTCACTTTTCCATCATCTTGGTGACTCACCTCTCCATCATGATGTTAACAACTATGTGACTCACCTCTCCATCATGATGTTACCAACTATGTGACTCACCTCTCCATCATCTTGGTGACTCACCTCTCCATCATGATGTTAACAACTATGTGACTCACCTCTCCATCATCTTAGTGACTCTCCTCTTCATCAAGATGTTAACAATTATGTGACTCACCTCTCAATCATCTTTGTGAATCACTTCTCATCTTGGTGACTCACCTCTCCTTGAAGATGTTAACATCTATGTGACTCACCTCTCCATTATCTTAGTGACTCACCTCTCCTTCATGATGTTAACAACTGTGTGACTCATCTCTCCATCATGATGTTAAGTATGTGACTCACCTCTCCATCATGATGTTAACAACTATGTGACTCATCTCTCCATCATCTTAGTGACTCACCTCTACTTCATCTTAGTGACTCACCTCTCCATCATCTTAGTGACTCACCTCTCCATCATGATGTTTACAACTAAGTGAATCACCTCTCCATCATCTTAGTGACTCACCTCTCCATCATGATGGTAACAACTATGTGACTCACCTCTACATCATCTTAGTGACTCACCTCTCCATCGTGATGTTAACAACTATGTGACTCACCTCTCTATCTTAGTGACTCACCTCTCCATCATCTTAGTGACTCGCCTCTCCATCATGATGTTAACAACTATGTGACTCACCTCTCCATCATCTTAGTGACTCACTTCTCCATCATGTTGTTAACAACTATGTGACTCACCTCTCCATCTTAGTGACTCACCTCTCCATCATCTTAGTGACTCACCTCTCAATCGTCTTAGTGACTCACCTCTCCATCATCTTTGTGAATCACTTCTCCTCATCTTGGTGACTCACCTCTCCATATAGATGTTAACATCTATGTGACTCACCTCTCTATTATCTTAGTGACTCACCTCTCCTTCATGATGTTAACAACTATGTGACTCACCTCTTTATCATCTTAGTGATTCACTTCTCCATCATCTTGGTGACTCACCTCTCCATCATGATGTTAACAACTATGTGACTCACCTGTCCATCATCTTAGTGACTCATCTCTCCATCATGATGTTAACAACTATGTGACTCACCTCTCCATCATCTTAGTGACTCACCTCTCCATCATGATGTTAACAACTATGTGATTCAGCTCTCCATCGTCTTAGTGACTCACCTCTCCATCATGATGTTAACAACTATGGGACTCACCTCTCCATCATCTTAGTGACTCACCTCTACATCATCTTAGTGACTCACCTCTCCATTATCTTAGTGACTCACCTCTCCATCATCTTAGTGACTCACCTCTCCATCATGATGTTAACAACTATGTGACTCACCTCTCCATCATCTTAGTGACTCACCTCTCCATCATGATGTTAACAACTATGTGACTCTCCTCTCCATCCTAATGACTCACCTCTCCATCATCTTAGTGACTCATCTCTCCATCATGATGTTAACAACTATGTGACTCACCTCTCCATCTTAGTGACTCACCTCTCCATCATCTTGATGACTCACCTGTCCATCATGATGTTAACAACTATGTGACTCACCTCTCCATCTTAGTGACTCACCTCTCCATCATCTTAGTGACTCACCTCTCCATCATCTTAGTGACTTACCTCTCCATCATGATTTTAACAACTATGTTCACTCATCCATCTTACCCCAGATTTTCCAAATATTCTTTCCAAATATTCATAGGTGGCAGAAAGTCAGCATCTGACCACCCAGGTTGTGGTTCATACGTCGGTTTTCATTCGGCCACCAGTAACAGACTGGTAGATCACGCTTTTACCCTTAACGAGGCCTGGTCACAAACCACAGGGGCGTAGTTCACTGAAACCCTCTATAGGTTAATTCCAGTAGTAAATTGTCTCATTGGTCTCCGCCAGAGTGGTCTCCTCCGTGAGCGGTCTCCTCCAACCCCGCCCGGTCCCACCCCGCCCCGCCCCGCCCACCACAGACCCGCACTGCCCCAGCACCCGGACACCCCCACTATCCCTTCTGTAGTGCTTCCTGCTGTGTACTTACCCGGATCGCTCCTGCTCCTCGAGCAATTTTTCGAATTTTTGGGCGGAGATCTCTACTTCCTCGGATGAAATTTTCGATTTATTTTTCCGAATTTATTTTTCCACTCGTCCCTTGTCTCCACCCCTTCCCCTAAGATGCAATTTTACCCACTTTTCCTACATTTCACAGTGTTGACAGATTTCGAGAATGCTACCAAATTTCCATTTATTTTTTTTCAAATTTTGATTTCACCCCAACTCCTCGGATCAAGATCACCCTCTCCACCTCCCACCCCTCACCTCCCCCTTTCCACTTCCATCACTCATACTCTCTAAGCCCAATATTCCTGCTCCTTCTCCTTGGTTCAAATGTTTTCGAGAACATTTGAACCAAGGAGTAATAGCAGGAATATTGGGCTTAGAGATGTCGTTTTCATACTGCCGCTGCACCTCCCTCCTTATATGTGCATACTCGTTTCTGGCTCGTCGACTAATCTCTTTATTTCCCAGGGTCCTTTGCCTTCTGTATTTTTTTCATTCTCTAGCACACTTAGTTTTTGCCTCCTTACACCGTCTGGTAAGCCAAGGGCTTATTCTGGTCTTCCCATTATTTCTGTTGCCCTTGAGAACAAACCTTTCCTCTGCCTCCTTGCATTTTGTTGTTATATAGACCATAATTTCGTTTACTGACTTTCCTACCATCTCTCTTGCAGGAAGGTCCTCATACCTTTGTAGTTCCCCCTTTTATAGTTTGGCTTTTCCCATTCTACTACTATTACCTTCTCCACTTGTAGCTCAGAACCAAAGCTCAGAACCACGTGGTCGCTAGCTCCATATGTGATGTCCTCGATGTCTGAGCTACTCAGGGTGAACACAAGGTCCAGCCTTGCTGGTTCATCTTCTCCTCTCTCTCTGGTAGTGTCCTTAACATGTTGGTGCATGAGGTTTTCCAGAAACACATCCAGCATCTTGGCTCTCCAGGTTTCGGGACCCCCATGTGTGTGTGTAGAGGGAAGTAACCACTACGCTACTGATACTCTTAATATAGCACCGTAACTTGTATCTCAGATCGACGAGGGAAGTAACCACTAGGTTACTGATACTCTTAATATACCACCGTAACTTGTACCTCAGTTGGACGAGGATGTAACCGCTGAAGGAGGGAAGTTACACCACTAACCAACTGATACACCTGAAGGAGGGAAATTACACCACTAACTTGAGTGATTATCAAATTGTATACAATACCGACAGGTTGGTAGATAAGACACATAGGCAACATTTAGGCAATTCTATTCCGAAACGTTTCGCCTACACAGTAGGCTTCTTCAGTCGAATACAGAAAGTAGGCGGGAGAAGTAGAAATGTGAAGACGATGTAATCAGTCCATCACCCTTGAAGTCGTAGATTTGAGGTTTTCAGTCCCTCAGCCTGGTGAAGTTCTCTTCCAAAGTCTGGTTAGTTCTAGACTTTGGAACAGAACTTTTCAAGGCTGAGGGACTGAAAACCTCAAAACTACGACTTCAAGGGTGATGGACTGATTACATCGTCTTCACATCTCTACTTCTCCCGCCTAGTTTCTGTACTCGACTGAAGAAGCCTACTGTGTAGGCGAAACGTTTCGGAATAAAGTTGCCTAAATGTTGCCTATGTGTCTTATCTACCACACCACTAACTTACTGAAACACCTGAAGGAGGGAAGTTACACCACTAACCAACTGATACACCTGAAGGAGGGAAGTTACACCACTAACTTACTGATACACCTGAAGGAGGGAAGTTACACCACTAACCAACTGATACACCTGAAGGAGGGAAGTTACACCATTAACCAACTGATACACCTGAAGGAGGGAAGTTACACCACTAACTTACTGATACACCTGAAGGAGGGAAGTTACACCGCTAACTTACTGATACACCTGAAGGAGGGAAGTTACACCACTAACTTACTGATACACCTGAAGGAGGGAAGTTACACCACTAACCAACTGATACACCTGGAGGAGGTAAGTTTCACCACTAACCTGGAGTTTACCTGGAGAGGGTTTCGGGGTCAAAACCCCACGGCTCGGTCTGAGACTATGTCTAGCGGTGGCCCGGGGTCTGATCAACCAGGTTGTTACTGCTGGCCGCATGCAAACTGACGTACGAACCACAGCCCGGTTAATCAAGCACTACCTTTAGAAGCTTGTCCAGTGCCTTCTTGAAGACAGTGTACTCGTAGCGCCCTTGCTTGTCATTACGAGAATGTTGCATCTCCTGCCACGTCTTTTGCTTTCATAGGGAGGGATTTTCGGGTGCAAATTTGGTACTAATCCCTCTAGTATTTTCCAAGTGTATATTATCAAGGGTCTTCAACCGTTCCCAGTAATTTAGGTGCTTTATCGTACTTACATGTGCCGTGAAAGTTCTTTGTACACTCTCCAGGTCAGCAATCTTGTCTGCCTTGAAAAGGGCAATTAGTGTACATCAGAATTTCAGCCTAAAGAAAACAAACGATTTGAAGAGAATCATTGTAGGTTTGGCGTCCCTAGTTTTGAACGTTCTCATTGTCCATCCTATCATTTTCTTAGCAGTCTTTGTCAGATATGAGGACTCACCACTCATATTAAAGTTCTTACTTATGAGGACTTGATCAAAGATCAGTTTGTTGACCAGTCTCTGGAGAGACTAAGAGATATAGCGATAAACAGAGAGAAACAAAAGATCTCGACATTTGTTACTATAATAACAGCTGAGGAACAAGATGGGAGCGAGTACTATGCTTTACGGAACAGAGCTTTTCACCGTAGCCGCCTCAGACTTTACTCTGTTGACTACTACTCTTTGTGTTCTATTTGTCAGGAAATTATAGATCCATCCACGAACTTTTTCTGTTATTCCTTTGGCACGCATTTTGTGCGCTATTACGCCATGGTTACATTTGTCGAAGGCTTTTGCAGAGTCTGTGTATATTACATCTGCATTTTTTTGTCTTCTAGTGATTCTAGGACCTTGTCGTAGTGATCCAATAGTTGAGACAGACAGGAGCGACCTGCTCTAAACCCATGTTGCCCTGGGTTGTGTAATCGATGGGTTTCTAGATGGGTGGCGATTTTGCTTCTTAGGACCCTTTCAAAGATTTTTTATGATATCTGTCTGTAGTTCTTTGCTATTTCTGTACTGCCCCTTTGTGGAGTGGGGCTATGTCTGTTGTTTTTAGTAGCTGTGGGAAGACCCCTGTGTCCATGCTCCCTCTCCATAGGATGTTAAAAGCTCGTGATAGAGGCTTTTTGCAGTTCTTGATGAACACGGAGTTCCATGAGTCTGGCCCTGGGGCAGAGTGCATGGGCATGTCATTTATTCCCTGTTAAGAACACAAGAAAGAAGGAAAACTGCAACAGGCCTACTGACCCATGCAGAGCAGGTCCATTTTATCCCCCCGGATTTGCCCAATGACCCACCCTGTCTGGTCACCTCCACTCAAGGAAGGAGCACGGCACCAGACCCAGCAGCACAAGCTAGTCAGGTCTTACTCACACACACTCACACCCACTCATGTATTTATCTAACCTATTTTTAAAACTACACAACGTTTTAGCCTGAATAACTGTACTCGGGAGTTTTGTTCCACTCATCCACAACTCTGTTACCAAATCAGTGCTTTCCTATATCCTTCCTTAATCTGAATTTTTCCAACTTGAAACCATTGCTGCGAGTCCTGTCTTTTGGCGTCAGGATAACATCAGATAGGCTTGTGTTTACCAAATTCTGTGGCTCTCTCATAAAAAATTCATTTAGATCTTCGACTCTCAGTCTGGTTAGCGGCTTGCTAAAAACTGAGTCTTACTGGGATTTGAGTAGCTCACTCATTTCCTTTCTGTCATCTGTGTAGGACCCATCTTGTTTAAGTAAGGGCCCAATACTGGACGTTGTTCTCGACTTTGATTTGGCATAGGAAAAGAAATACTTTGGGTTTCTTTCGATTTCATTTATGACTTTTGGTTCTTCCCGCGATTCCTGACTCCTATAAGAGTGAGTGTGTTGAGTGTGAAGTGAAACACAGTGTTGAGTTTGAAGTGAAACACAGTGTTGAGTGTGAAGTGAAACACAGTGTTGAGTGTGAAGTCTAGTTTACCGACGCAGTGACGACTTACATCATAGTCTCTAATGAGCCTCCATGACCTTCCCCAACACCCACCTCCATGACCTTCCCCAACACCCACCTCCATGACCTTCCCCAACACCTTACCTACATGTCCTCCAATAATTGTTTATGAGGTTTGTTATGGTAATGTTGCCAGAAATCATTTCGTCTGCAACAAATGCACTTTGGCACAGTTACCCTTAACATTATTATTATAATCAAAAAGAAGCGCTAAGCCACAAGGACTATACAGCGTTACCCTTAACAATGATGACATTGATTCACCTATCTATAATATTAATAACTCCATGCCATTTATTGATGATTATAATTGTTTTGTGAAAACAGACTTTCACTTTATTCATGTCAACGCAAGATCACTTTTTCCAAAATTGGCAGAGATTATAATTCTAGGTAAAAGAACTATGGCGGCAGTTACATCCATCTCTGAATTATGGTTGGATTGATACAGTGACTGACGACGAGGTCAAAATAGAAGGTTACAATATAAATCGCTTAGATAGAAACAGACTCACGAAATCGTAATGACACGATTGCAAACAAACATAATCCAAACAAATTACAAACAAAATAAGATTCATCTAACTAGGTATATTTCTACACCATCTGAAGATTCATCTGTAAAAACTTGCATTTGTGGTCACAGTGGTGCCTATGGTGTAGAAATATACCTAGTTGGAGGAATCTTATTGACGCTAGCTGGTCCAGTGGCTAACGCGACTGTCTGGAGTTTTGAGACTCTGTGACCGCGGGTTCTATCCCCACCCGTGGTATAGGAACAGAAAAGGTAGTGAGGTATGTGCCTACATAAGAAATGAGTTAGCTTCAAACCCAAGACCTGATTTAAATAACAATAAACTGGAGATTCTATGGTTTGAAGTGCTGCTTCCCAAGACCAAACCCATCTTAGTAGGAACTAGTTACCGCCCTCCTACCCAGGACCAGTTCTTAGAAGACTTTTCCAGAGTCTTGTCCGGAGTTGAAAGCAATTGCGAGACAATAATACTGGGCGACTTCAATATCTGTTTTCAGCAGCAAAATAACGGGCTATGCAAAAGGTATAAGCAAATTCTAGGTTAAATAGTTACACTTAACTTACTAATACACCAACCCGGATCACACAGTTCTCAGCCACCCTAATTGACCACATACTTTGTAACCGCGCTGAGAACATTAGTCAGTCAGGCGTCATTACCACAGGTCTTAGTGATCATTTCATCATTTACTGCACCAGGAAAATAACTAGGGATAGGATAGGCCTACACAGGACAATAAAAATGAGGTCAACTAGAAACTAGAAACTTCAGTAAAGAAACACTGGTAGACTACACAACTGTGACTGGACAGAGATAACAAGTTGTACGGACGTAAACGATGCCTGGGAAACATTCAGAACAACGTTCACTACCATCCTTGATAATATTGCACCAGTTACAGAAGTTAGGAATAAACTAAGAACTGAACACTGGATGACTACTGAGATATTAGATAATATGAAGTTTAGAGACCATCTGTGGTGCACCATTCCTCCCATCATGGTACTGTGGTGCACCAGTCCTCCCATCATGGTACTGTGGTGCACCAGTCCTCCCATCATGGTACTGTGGTGCACCAGTCCTCCCATCATGGTACTGTGGTGCACCAGTCCTCCCATCATGGTACTGTGGTGCACCAGTCCTCCCATCATGGTACTGTGGTGCACCAGTCCTCCCATCATGGTACTGTGGTGCACCAGTCCTCCCATCATGGTACTGTGGTGCACCAGTCCTCCCATCATGGTACTGTGGTGCACCAGTCCTCCCATCATGGTACTGTGGTGCACCAGTCCTCCCATCATGGTACTGTGGTGCACCAGTCCTCCCATCATGGTACTATCTGTGGTGCACCACTCCTCCCATCATGGTACTGTGGTGCACCAGTCCTTCCATCATGGTACTGTGGTGCACCAGTCCTCCCATCATGGTACTGTGGTGCACCAGTCCTCCCATCATGGTACTGTGGTGCACCACTCCTCCCATCATGGTACTGTGGTGCACCAGTCCTCCCATCATGGTACTATCTGTGGTGCACCACTCCTCCCATCATGGTACTATCTGTGGTGCACCACTCCTCCCATCATGGTACTATCTGTGGTGCACCACTCCTCCCATCATGGTACTATCTGTCGTGGTATAAACCTTGGTAATAAATACCGACAAGTTGGTTTAGAAAGACACGTAAGCAAACACTATAACATATTTATTAGAAAACGTTTCGGTCCTGGGACCTTGATCACTTCTAACATACAGAGGTAGAAAGACATTATATATATAGGCGGAGAGTGAGATGTGACCCACGTGACCTGAGGAATGTCATAAGAACATAAGAATGGAGGAACACTGTAGAAGGCCTACTGGCCCATGCGAGGCAGGTCCTTATCAAAACAACCTCTACCTATGATGACCACTATCTGTGGTGCACCACTCCTCCCATCATGGTACTATCTGGGGTGCACCACTCCTCCCATCTTGGTACTATCTGTGGTGCACCACTCCTCCCATCATGGTACTATCTGTGGTGCACCACTCCTCCAATTATGGTACTATCTGTGGTGCACCACTCCTCCCATCATGGTACTGTGGTGCACCACTCCTCCTATCACAGTACTGTGGTGCACCACTCCTCCCATCATGGTACTATATGTGGTGCACCACTCCTCCCATCATGGTACTGTGGTGCACCACTCCTCCAATCATGGTACTATCTGTGGTGCACCACTCCTCCCTTCATGGTACTATCTGTGGTGCACCACTCCTCCCATCATGGTACTATCTGTGGCGTACCACTCCTCCAATCATGGTACTATCTGTGGTGCATCACTCCTCCCTTCATGGTACTATCTGTGGTGCACCACTCCTCCAATCATGGTACTATCTGTGGTGCACCACTCCTCCCTTCATGGTCCTATCTGTGGTACACCACTCCTCCCATCATGTTACCATTTGTCGTGCACCGCTCCTCCCATCATGGTACTGTGGTGCACCACTCCTCCCTTCATGGTACTATCTGTGGTGCACCACTCCTCCCATCATGGTACTATCTGTGGCGTACCACTCCTCCAATCATGGTACTATCTGTGGTGCATCACTCCTCCCTTCATGGTACTATCTGTGGTGCACCACTCCTCCAATCATGGTACTATCTGTGGTGCATCACTCCTCCCTTCATGGTACTATCTGTGGCGTACCACTCCTCCAATCATGGTACTATCTGTGGTGCACCACTCCTCCCATCATGGTACTATCTGTGGCGTACCACTCCTCCAATCATGGTACTATCTGTGGTGCACCACTCCTCCCTTCATGGTACTATCTGTGGTGCACCACTCCTCCCTTCATGGTACTATCTGTGGCGTACCACTCCTCCAATCATGGTACTATCTGTGGTGCACCACTCCTCCCATCATGGTACTATCTGTGGCGTACCACTCCTCCAATCATGGTACTATCTGTGGTGCATCACTCCTCCCTTCATGGTCCTATCTGTGGTACACCACTCCTCCCACCATGTTACCATTTGTCGTGGACCGCTCCTCCCATCATGGTACCGTCTGTGGTGCACCATCCCTCCCATCATGGTACTATGTGTGGTGCACCACTCCTCCCATCATGGTACTATCTGTGGAGCACCACTCCTCCCATCATGGTCCTATCTGTGGTACACCACTCCTCCCATCATGTTACCATCTGTCGTGCACCGCTCCTCCCATCATGGTACCATCTGTGGTGCACCATTCCTCCCATCATGGTACTATCTGTGGTGCACAACTCCTCCCATCATGGTACAATCTTTGGTGTACCACTCCTCCCATCATGGTTCTATCTGTGGTGCACCACTCCTCCCATCATGGTACTATCTGTGGTGTACCACTCCTCCCATCATGGTACTATCTGTGGTGCACCGCCCCTCCCATCATGGTACCATCTGTGGTGCACCACTCCTCATATCATGGAACTATCTGTGGTGCACCACTCCTCCCATCATGGTACTATCTGTTGTGCACCACTCCTCCCATCATGGTACTATCTGTGGTGCACCGCCCCTCCCATCATGGTACCATCTGTGGTGCACCACTCCTCATATCATGGTACTATCTGTGGTGTACCGCTCCTCCCATCATGGTACTATTTGTGTTACACCACTCCTCCCACCATTTTACTATCTGTGGTGCACCACTCCTCCCATCATGGAACTATCTGTGGTACACCACTCCTCCCATCATGGTACTATCTGTGGTACATCACTCCTCCCATCATGGTACTGTGGTTCACCACTCCTCCCATCATGGTACTGTGGTACACAACTCCTCCCATCATGGTACTATCTGTGGTACACCACTCCTCCTATCATGGTACCATCTGTGGTACACCACTCCTCCCATCATGGTACTGTGGTGCACCACTCCTTCCATCATGGTACTGTGGTACACAACTCCTCCCATCATGGTACTATCTGTGGTACACCACTCCTCCCATCATGGTACTGTGGTGCACCACTCCTCCAATCATGGTACTATCTGTGGTGTACCACTCCTCCCATCATGGTACTGTGGTACACCACTCCTCCCACCATGGTACAATCTGTGGTACTCCACTCCTCCCATCATTTTGCTATCTCTGGTGCACCACTCCTCCCATCATGGTACTATTTGTGGTACACCACTCCTCCCATTATGGTACAATCTGTGGTACACCACTCCTCCCATCATGGTGCTGTGTTGCACCACTCCTCCCATCATGGTACTGTGGTACACCACTCCTCCCATCATGGTACTATCTGTGGTGCACCACTCCTCCCATCATGGTACTATCTGTTGTGCACCACTCCTTCCATCATGGGACTATCTTTGGTGCACCATTCCTCCCATCATGGTACTATCTGTGGTGTACCGCTCCTCCCATCATGGTACTATTTGTGTTACACCACTCCTCCCACCATTTTACTATCTGTGGTGCACCACTCCTCCCATCATGGTACTATCTGTGGTACACCACTCCTCCCATCATGGTACTATCTGTGGTACACCACTCCTCCCATCATGGTACTGTGGTTCACCACTCCTCCCATCATGGTACTGTGGTACACAACTCCTCCCATCATGGTACTATCTGTGGTACACCACTCCTCCTATCATGGTACCATCTGTGGTACACCACTCCTCCCATCATGGTACTGTGGTGCACCACTCCTCCCATCATGGTACTGTGGTACACAACTCCTCCCATCATGGTACTATCTGTGGTACACCACTCCTCCCATCATGGTACTGTGGTGCACCACTCCTCCAATCATGGTACTATCTGTGGTGTACCACTCCTCCCATCATGGTACTGTGGTACACCACTCCTCCCACCATGGTACTATCTGTGGTACTCCACTCCTCCCATCATTTTGCTATCTTGCTATCTCTGGTGCACCACTCCTCCCATCATGGTACTATTTGTGGTACACCACTCCTCCCATTATGGTACAATCTGTGGTACACCACTCCTCCCATCATGGTGCTGTGTTGCACCACTCCTCCCATCATGGTACTGTGGTACACCACTCCTCCCATCATGGTACTATCTGTGGTACACCACTCCTCCTATCATGATACTATCTGTGGCACACCACTCCTCCCATCATGGTACTGTGGTGCACCACTCATCCCATCATGGTACTGTGGCACACCACTCCTCCCATCATGGTACTATCTGTGGTACACCAATCCTCCTATCATGGTACTATCTGTGGTACACCACTCCTCCCATCATGGTACTGTGGTGCACCACTCCTCCCATCATGGTACTATCTGTGGTGTACCACTCCTCCCATCATGGCACTATCTGTCGTACACCACTCCTCCCATCATGGTACTATCTGTGGTACACCACTCCTCCCATCATGGTGCTATCTGTGGTGCACCACTCCTCCCATCATGGTACTATCGGTGGTACACCACTCCTCCCATCATGGTATTATCTGTGGTACACCACTCCTCCCATCATGGTTCTATCTCTGGTGTACCACTCCTCCCATCAAGGTACTATCTGTGGTGTACCACTCCTTCCATCATAGTACTATCTGTGGTGCACCACTCCTCCCATCATGGTACTATCTGTGGTGCACCTCTCCTCCCATCATGTTACTATCTGTGGTGCACCACTCCTTCCATCATGGTACTATCTGTGGTACACCACTCCTCCCATCATGGTACTATCTGTGGCGCACCACTCCTCCCATCATGGTACTGTGGTGCACCACTCCTCCCATCATGGTACTGTCTGTCGTGCACCACTCCTCCCATCATGGTACTATCTGTGGTACACCACTCCTCTCATCATGGTACTATCTGTGGCGCACCACTCCTCCCATCATGGTACTGTGGTGCACCACTCCTCCCATCATGGTAACATCTGTGGTGCACCACTCCTCCTATCATGGTACTATCTGTGGTGCACCACTCCTCCCGTCATGGTACTATCTGTGGTGCACCACTCCTCCCATCATGGTACTATGTGTGGTGCACCACTTCTCCCATCATGGTACTATCTGTTGTGCACCACTCTTCCCATCATGGTACTATTTGTAATGCATCACTCCTCCCATCATGGTACTATCTGTCTTGCACCACTCCTCCCATCATGGTACTATCTTTGGTGCACCACTCCTCCAATCATGGTACTATCTGTGGTGCACAACTACTCCCATCATGGCACTATCTGTGGTGCACCACTCCTCCCATCTTGGTACAATCTGTGGTACACCACTCCTCCCATCATGGCACTATCTGTGGTGTACCACTCCTCCCATCATGGTACTATCTGTTTTGCACCACTCCTCCCATCATGGTACTATCTCTGGTGCACCACTCCTCACATCATGGTACTCTCTTTGGTGCACCACTCTTCCCATCAAGGTACTATCTGTGGTACACCACTCCTCCCATCAAGGTACTATCTGTGGTGCACCACTCTTCCCATCATGGTACTGTATGTGGTGCACCACTCCTCCCATCATGGTACTATCTGTGGTGCACCACTTGTTGAGAAATGGCATTACCAGTTAAGTTTAAAGAGTTTGTACTTAACTTAGAAAGACAACTCATCGCCTGCACAGCCGCCCCTGCAGACGAGGTCTTGAGAAGCTGTCGAAGTCATCTCTCAACGGGCTGTAAAGATTTATAATTTGTAAGATTATAAATTACCCCTAAGTGGTGTTATGTCAGCATATTTCATTCACTGATTGCTGACAAATTACGTACTTGTTTGGACTCAAAAGTCTGCACCTTACTGCCGACTATAGGTTGATTACAAACTCCTTGAGACTCAAGAACTGCGCAGTCCCCCGTACTACAGGAAATTCGTAACCTACCTTGCTCTTGTAGCATGAGCTATGGTGTTCTTCACACCTTCGACAGGTATCGGTGACTTGATAGAAGCTGAAGTGTCCTTGGATGTCCACGTCTTCCATATTCTAGGAATACGTACACTGGTGCAATATGTTCCACAAGATTTGTCTTTATTGTTCACAATCTTATCACTAAAGAAGCTGATCACACTTCTCTTAAGTGTTTATTGTGTTTTATGAGACACTTTGTTCACACTAACGCACAGATCGTTCTTTGTTGGTTATCCTGGCGTCAGTGTCACTCTCAGTAGAGTGAAAAGTAATCTGAAGACGCCACAGCGCCCCATGCCGTCACTCCCCTAGCACAAAGAAAAAGCTGACCTAGTACTTTTGCTTCCTTGCCACTTCCTCGATGAAGTAAAGCAGAATGTTTGAGTCTTGCTGTCTTAAGCATAGACAACAATGTCCGCTATTATTACTATGGTAATAAAGAGGGAGCAGGATTTTCCTTAATTGTCCTGCTAAAGTAAGAGATGTACTGTCTCTTATTAAACTAAGCTTTGCAACACTGGACTGCAAGGAGCCACGGTCACTTGACCACGTCACATACTCGTACGGCATCTGTGATCAATTACTCACTGTAGCGGTAAACAAGATGCTTGCCCCTTCTGAGAGGGCTGGGCCCCTCAGAGCTGAAAGGGGCTGAAGGGCTGAAGGGGGCTGATATCCCCTCCTGGAGAAAATTTCTCCACACTGGGGGGCGGCGGAGATTCGCTGCAGGTGAACTATTCATCACTTAACATTAATTTAATTTTCTCACTCGCCACCACTGCTGCTTGTCTTTTCTGAACAGTTTTAGTCTGTGTGGTTTCTGGAGAATCACTAATTTTGTTTTCAACTCTGTGTAATTCTAACGGCACTAGTTTATTTATTGTCCGCTTATTCACTACACCTTTGATTAAAACATCAACTGTCCTGATGATTCCATTTGCATCAGGATATATGGTCACAATTTTTCCAAGTGGCCATTGGGACCTCGGACCATCATTGTCAATAATCACTATGTCACCAGTTCTTAAGGACTTATGATTTTCAGGAACACCAGCTCCATAGAAGTGTTCTCTCAATGAGGTGAGATAGTCTTCTCGCCAAATTTTCTCCCAACGTTCAATCGCTTTATTAAGGTGTTTGAATTTACGTCTGAGTTGCTCAGGTTCGAAATAAGTAGGATCCTCTATGATTTCTTTATCATTCATGGGAGGAACAGGTTCGAGCCTTCTGCCATGGAGTAAATGAGATGGACTTAACACTTCTAAATTGTCCAGATCATCGGTAACATAAGTTAGAGGTCTGTTGTTGACTCTGTTTTCTATTTCAGTCACAACTGTACTGAATTCTTCTAAGTCGATTCTTTGACGATGAAGAGTCTTCCTTAAACAACGTTTTACAATGCCGATCATTCTTTCATAAAATCCGCCATGCCATGGAGATTTAGGAGGAATGTATCTCCAACGACAACTGCGTTGATTCAGCATCTGTTGTACTTCTGGTTGATCAAAGATCTTGCTTATATAAGCAGCACCAGCAACAAAGTTCGTTGCATTATCTGAAATCATCAGTCTGGGACATCCCCTTCTGGCTGCAAACCTTCTGAATAATTTGATAAAGGTTTCAGCAGACATGTCAGTGGCTACTTCTAGATGTACTGCTCTAGTTGTAGCACAAGTGAACAAACAGATGTACACCTTGATGGGAACTTTGTTAACTGTTTTGGTTAAAATTATTGGTCCAGTGTAATCTACACCTGTCACCTCAAATGGAGTGATATGACAAACTCTTTCAGCGGGATATGGAGGTGGGCCTGGATACTGACATACTCGCATATCGTAGTGACGACAAGTAATACAGTCCTTTATTTGCTTTTTCACACTTTGTCGACCTTGAGGTATCCAGTAGGATTGTCGTATATGACAAAGTGTGTCAGCTACCCCACCATGTAACACGTTACTGTGGGCGTTTTGCACAATCAGTTTTGTTAGCCAATGATTCTTGGGGATCAATATTGGATGTATGGCTTCTTTAGGTAGTGAAGAATTATGAATTCTTCCTCGACATCTTATAATCTTTTCTGAGTCGAGATCAAGTCCTAAAGAATTAATCATGACAGGTTTCTTTGGGGATTTATCTTGTGTTTCCAGAAATTTATATTCTGTAGAGAAAACATCTTTCTGTATTAGTTTCACCCAGTATTTAATGGGTTCAAGACATTCATAATCAGGTTTTATTCCTTTAATGAATTTAAAGACAAGAGCTGTAACTCTTAAGAGTTTACCCAAAGATGAGTATTTAGATCCATCAATGACTATTTCTGTTGTGTCTGCAGTATTTACACAACTTATTTCTGCTGTGTTCAAGCAGACTGTTTCTTCTGGCATAATGTGAGCTTTTTGCTGAGGCCAGTTGTTTTCATTAGAGAGCCAGTTCGGTCCGTGGAGCCATAATTTATTATCCACAAATTTCTTGAGTGGGACACCACGTGACAACATGTCAGTTGGATTCTCTTGGGTAGAGACATAAAGAAAGAGATAATCTCTCTGCATCTCTTTTATTTCTGCTACTCTGTTCTATACATAGACCAGCTTACTCTTATTATTTCTTAACCACTGGAGAACTGCCTCATTATCACTCCAGATCACGGTTTTTTCAATAGTGAGATGATCAAGTACTTTGTTGAGATAGACAGCTAATTTTGTACCTACATAGAGTGCTGTCAGTTCCAATTGTGGTACTGTTCTGACCTTCAAGGGTGCTACCCTGGCCTTTGAAGTAATTAGTGTACTTCCTTCAGCATTACTCATGTAAGCTACAGCGCCATAACCTCTGGTTGACGCATCACAGAACACATATAATGTGTACTTGTTTCCCTCTTGACCTATTTGTCTGGGAAGTTTAATTTGATGAAGTTGTTTAAACTCCTTGGATATTTCATCCCATGCTTGACTCATTTCTAGAGGCAAGTTCTCATCCCATCCAATTTTGAGCTTCCATGCATCTTGCATAAGCATTTTACCCTTTATGGTAATTGGTGAGACGAGTCCTAGAGGATCAAAACATTGTGATACCTCTGACAGTAAACTACGTTTAGTGAGTGTACTGCATGATTTATTGTTCATCTTTTTGAGACTCAAAGTATCTTCCTGTGTGTTCCAATTAAGTCCCAGCATATTGTTGCAATCAGGAATTTCAGTTTCAGGGAAATCTTCTTTGATAAGTTCCCTTAATTGCTTTGAATTTGTATTCCACATCCTTAGAGGCATATTTGCTTCTTTCATCTCCTTGTTAGCTTCTCTGTATAAGGATTTCAAATCCTCCTCTTTATTCACAGTACCTTGAAGATTGTCCACATAGAAACTTTTCTTTAAGATTTCTTTGAAGGGACTTTCAGATTTCTTCAAATGTGTATTTAGAGTAGCTTCTTGTAAGAATGGAGAGGATGTTGCACCAAATAATACTGATTTGAAACGATAAGTTTTCACAGGACTTTGAGGATCATGTGGATTTTCAGGCCACAAGAATCGAGTATAATCTCTATCTATTTCTTGTAGTCCTACTCTTAAGAAAGCTTTGGAAATATCATCCGTGTAGGCATATGGGTTTGTGCGAAATTTCATAAGCACGTCTCCAAGCTTCTCAGTTAGTGAGGGTCCGGTCATCAGACAGTCATTAAGACTTGCTACATCTTTATTTGCACGTGCGCTGCAATTATATACAACACGTAGTGGAGTGGTTTCAGAATCCTTTCTGACTCCATGGTGCGGGAGATAATGAGCTTCTGTCTTCAACTTATCTTCGACTATTTCCTCAATGAATTTACTGTCCAACTGTTCTTGTATGGTATTATCATAGACAGTCAGTAGCTCTGGATTCTTCCTGAGCTCATGTATTTGTGCTTTCATTTGTCCGAAAGCCATGCGATAATTGCTAGGCAGATGTGGTGGATTTAATTTCCATGGTAACCTAACCCAATACTGTCCATCTTTATATTTGACAGTGTCCAAATATTGGTTATAAGTCTGAGACTCTTGTGGGCTTGGTTTATTTACATCAATACCTATCGCATCTAAATCCCACAACTTATCAACTGGTTCATTCATTTCTTCCAGTAATGATAATTTTTGCTGTGGTACATGATCAGCGGTTATTCTCGTAACTAGTACATTTTCCACTGAATCAATATCAGCTTCTTTCCCATGTTTACTTACTATATTTTGCACAAAACAGTGATAATAATCACTTTCAATGATTAAATCAATTGGACTAATAGTGTCCGTCTGTATGTCAGGACAGGCTAACTTGACCTTTGCTGCTTTCAGTGCTGCAACTGTTTCTTCTAATCCCTGGATCTGCACAGACTTACCCCTCAAGGAAGGTTCCTTGATGTTGGTGAGGGGCTCTTGATTTAGGGAATTGGATCTGTGCTCCAGTTCCCCAAATTAAGCCTGAATGCCTTCCACATCCCCCCCCCAGGCGCTGTGTAATCCTCCGGGTTTAGCGCTTCCCCCTTGATTGTAATAATAATAATAATGCACAGACTTAGGCAAATCATCTACTACCACAGCTTCTACTGTCTTTTTCCTGTTTCCTAGACCAACAGTGATTCTGGCTAGGTCATATGTCTGTTTACCAGAATTGTGGAAAAAACCAGCTATATCTAACTGTATTTTGGCATAGGGTTGTTTATTCAGTTTCTGCAACACTGATCTTCTTATGAAGGACCTTTGTGAGCCTTGATCAAATAGTGTTAGCACATTGGTTTTGTGTAATTTATTAGATAACTCAACTCGAGCTATCGGGAGAGCTGTTGCTTTAAACTTATCTCTCACATTTAATGCTGTTGCTTGTTGACTTCCTGATTCTGTGGAAGTCTGCTGCTGTTCAGCAAAAGTATTTGGGCATAATGCTGTATGATGCATACCCTTGCATTTAAAACACTTCTTCAGTGAGCATTTTCCTCCCTTGTGTTCACCTAAACACTTGATGCACCTTTTCAGCTGATGAACACGTTGTTTACGTGCCTCCATTGATGTGTATTGACTACAATACTGTGGCCAATGTGTTCCATCACAAAGTACACATTTTGGAGTACGTTTATGTATGACAGTCTGTTTACTGTCTGTTGTATTCACAGCTTGATAAATGCCTATATGGGATTTCCCATTATGTGGTTAAGTGGGAGTAGGTATACTCTTTTTATACTGAGTTTTTTTTTTTTTTTATTTAAAACATAGAACAAATACAATAATGTATAAGAGTATAAAATTAAAAACCATACTAGATATTACAAAACCTCGAGTACACAATCCCGGTACATTTAAAGAACACCATAGATCATGGCCATATTACAACCATATACATAACCCACAACCATATACATAACCTACAACCATATACATAACCCACAACCATATACATAACCCACAACCATATACATAACCCACAACCATATACATAACCTACAACCATATACATAACCCACAACCATATACATAACCTACAACCATATACATAACCCACAACCATATACATAACCCACAACCATATACATAACCCACAACCATATACATAACCTACAACCATATACATAACCTACAACCATATACATAACCCACAACCATATACATAACCTACAACCATATACATAACCTACAACCATATACATAACCCACAACCATATACATAACCCACAACCATATACATAACCCACAACCATATACATAACCCACAACCATATACATAACCCACAACCATATACATAACCCACAACCATATACATAACCCACAACCATATACATAACCCACAACCATATACATAACCCACAACCATATACATAACCCACAACCATATACATAACCTACAACCATATACATAACCCACAACCATATACATAACCCACAACCATATACATAACCTACAACCATATACATAACCTACAACCATATACATAACCTACAACCATATACATAACCCACAACCATATACATAACCCACAACCATATACATAACCTACAACCATATACATAACCTACAACCATATACATAACCTACAACCATATACATAACCCACAACCATATACATAACCCACAACCATATACATAACCCACAACCATATACATAACCCACAACCATATACATAACCCACAACCATATACATAACCCACAACCATATACATAACCTACAACCATATACATAACCCACAACCATATACATAACCCACAACCATATACATAACCCACAACCATATACATAACCTACAACCATATACATAACCTACAACCATATACATAACCTACAACCATATACATAACCTACAACCATATACATAACCCACAACCATATACATAACCCACAACCATATACATAACCTACAACCATATACATAACCCACAACCATATACATAACCTACAACCCTCCTTTTACAATAATCATTATTGCCAGTGCTGACACAGCTGACACTTCTACCCCCCCCCCCGTATGTACAGTCCCCGTTCTAAATAACATACATTAATTATCCTAATTAATGGTCATACACTGACCTCATCAAAACCTTAATGAGTATTTACCTAAGAGTTGGTAGTGCATGAACAAGACACAAAAACTTAAATTTACAGACTAAAACAGATATGAAACATTACATTCCTATACACATACACTGTAATAAGTAGAAGAATATACACCACCAATATAATATCAAATATTAATGTTAACCATGAATTACAAACTTTCAAAACATTGCATATCTTGAAGTTCACGCTCAAAATGCAAGATAATACACCACATACTACATTAGCGGTACAATACTAGGCTATGTAAATAATTTAAAGAACCCAAGACAAGAACATGAATAAGTATTATCCAAAAGGTTCATCATGATTTTAGTAACTTAACACCAAACTCCTTATAACACCTAACACGCCACATACAAACTTACCAAGACGTAACATACATTCCACAATACTATACTTTCACAACCTCTCACCTAGACCCACACGAGTACCTCCAATCACACCCAATCACCCATCATTGCGCACCCAAGGAGGTGAGCCCGTTGAATACCCCTGAACTCCACCCCCTTTTACCACCCTACTCACCCCGGCAGTTAAAACCCCTTATAACGCCAATAAATTCCCTATTGTTAGGCCTCTATAACCCTCGGAAAAAACCTCATCCCACCTTTTCCCAAAAATGTCTCTATTGCGACACAAGGTTCGATAAAACGTCGCCGCCAAAGTCCTTCTCAGCACATCCCCACCCTCCTTCCCCCTCATACCCCACAAAACATATATGTAGTCCATGATTACATATGTTAAACCCCTTACCACACCCTCATCCTCACCATTCATATCAAGACTCAACGCTCGCAATACCGACACACCATGACCCCCCACCCTCACCACAACCTTATTCATCCATACCCTGATGCACTCCAAACCTTCACAAAAATAGACAACATGACACGCAGTCTCTTCCCCACTGCATCTGCCACACCCCCCAAACTCGATAACCCTCCTATCTCGGAGCATTGCTCCCGATGGCAAAATCCCATGCAGGAAACGATACATAACCTCACGTGGCCTCGGTCGTATCCTTAATTTACTAAATCTTCGCCATATTACATCCCATGCATACATGGGGTAGATCCCTTCAACCGGCGCCACTACATGTCTCTCTAACAATTTACATAAAGTTCCCACCTTCACTTTTCCCGGTTCCCTGGCTAACACTAAAGCACGTAACACTGTTTCACATTCCTTCATTTCCGCCTCTCCATACCATTTCCTCAGGTGAGCATGTACCTTATCTAGGTGCCCCCCCCCCTCCATGCACCTGCACTTATCACTTCCCTCTTAATAAAAACACATTTCATGCACTTTCTCAAGTCCAACAAACCCAACCCTCCCCTACATACCAGCAATGTCACTACCTCCCTTCGCAACCAGTTGCACCCTGAGCCCCACAAAAATTTGAACACCATTCTAAGAATACTCGTGATCGCTGTTCCTGTTAACGGCATCACTGCCGAAACAAACCAGACTTTACTATATAGTAATACATTGATGACGATTGTACGTTGCCTAAGGGTTAAATGGTGAGGTCGCAGCATTCCCAAACGTCGCTGCACCTGTTCCACCATCCTATTCGAATTGCTAATCCTTGCAGCACTCAGGTCAGCCTCATAAACGACACCACAGATTTACAGACTCCTGGTTCTCCGCTGCACAACATCACATCCCCAATCTAATCTCCCTGCCCATTCTCCAAGCCCCATTATCATTGACTTTTCCAGATTTACCTTCATCCCAGTAGCTCTCGCAAAATTGTGTACAACTTCCTCCAAAAGTCCTAACCGTGTCTCTTCACTCACCAAAATAGTTGTATCATCAACATAGTCCACCAAACCAGGCCAACGCTTCTGCTCACCATCCCCATCCCCTGTCCTTAGACGATCCTCCACCATCCTATAAAAGGGATCCTGAACACATGCAAACAAAAGTTGTGATAATGGACATCCCTGCCGAAGACCCCGCTCCATGGTGACTCCCTCCCCCACACACCCATTGATTTGCACCCTTACCTTCGCGTTTGAGTACAACGTATCCACCCACCCTACTATTTCTTTGCCAAACCCCTGTCGTAGGAGAATATCTCTCAAAGCCTTTCTTTCCACCCTGTCATAAGCCCCTTGCCAATCCAACGCCACCAACGCCCCTCTTCCCCTTTCCATGTCCTCCAGGAACCCCTTTATGATCCCGTGGCCCTCGCCCATTGACCTACCAGGCAACCCAAACTGAGACTTAAACACGACCCTCCCCACAACACATTTTAGCCGATTCCCAAGAATTTTCGCGAACAATTTATAATCAGCACAAAGCAACGAAATGGCTCGGTAATCCCGAAGGGTACTCTGCTGTTTACCCTTTGGGACCAACACCACCACCGCCGTTGCCTGTGATTCTCCCATCTTACCTCCTTTCTTCATGGTATTCATTAACTCTACTAGGAAACCCCTAAGCAGACCCCAGTGCTGTACATAAAATTCGCTTGGTAAACCATCGATCCCGGGTGCCTTTCCCTTCCTCATGTCCATAAGGGTTCTCCATATTTCCTCCTCCTCAATGACCCCACCCAGTGCCTCCCGATCACTCCTCCCCAGTTTGAATGGCACATACTCACATACCTGCCCAAGAACCTCTCCATCTACCCCACTACTTTTCCCATATTCCTCAAACCATCTATCTGCATATGCACTCATCCCCGTGGTTTCCCGTAATACCTGTCCCTCTCTAAACCCCCCCACCAAAGAAATGACTTGCAATCCCGGTATTGTAGTCGTTCGCTGTCGTACCTTCTGTCCTCGCAGCACACAAGCCGATGGCTTGTCGCCCCATAGTACTTCGTCCTACCCCGCCTGTACACGTACCGCTGCAAAACGTTCTTCTTGCAAATCCCTTATCCTGCCCTTCAACATGTGTATATCCTCCACTGGGTACACCCCGGCCACAGCCCCCCCTCCCTTGTAACAATCCCGTAATCTAGATTCTAAATAATTTGACAAACCATACCGCTATTGATTAATGCGTTTACCCTCCCTCACATAAAATTGACGTATTCTTACCTTAGCCACACTATCCCACCATCCTACCACATCCTACTCAGTCCTTCTGTCTGCCCAGAGCTGTTCCCAAAATACTGCAAAACCTTCCACTCCCTCCCTATCCCTCAAAACCATCGTGTTCGGTTTCCAATAACTTCCCTGCCTACGAGCCAAAGCATCCCACCCCACCTCCACTAATACCTCCCTATGATCGGAAGACACCATCTCAATAGTTTTAAAAGACTCTACCAAAACCCTCTGAGATAAATATAACCTGTCCAAAAGAGCCGCATATCCCATTCTTATAAACGTATGTTCCACCTCCCACAGACCTCCCCCGAAAGCATCACGTAACTGAAGGTCTCTAAGCAGGCCTCCAAAGACTGAGGAAAAATATCCCGCTCCTCTGGGTTCCACGTCTGCCCTTTTAACTACACAATTCCAATCCCCCCCCCCACAATCGCCACCAACGGTAACGTGCGTAGGTAGTACACGAGCTCTTCCCGCACAAAATCCATCTTCACTTTCACGTCACTTTCTGCTGGGGCATACACACACACAAACGCCACTCTCTCTCCCATTCACCATCCTTCCACACGTAATACTCTCCCCCCTCCCCCCCTCTTTCCTGTGCAATACAAATGGGCTCGCTTCCCTGATCAACACACCCACTCCTCCTTTTAAGCGCTCAGATGGCAACACATAAGCCTGACACCCAGGCACCTCTAATTCACGACCAAGCTTAAAATTGTGCTCCTGCACAAAAGCTACGTCAATCTTGTACCTATTCAAAAACATCCTGAAGCACTCACGTTTAACACCATCACACAGACCATTAATATTTATTGTTACACACCTGAGGCCGGCTTAAGGTTTCCCTCCCCGCCTCATGTCATGACTCTTCCCTTTCAAACCATTTCCCTGGGCTTTGCCTTTGCCACATACTCCACCCTCCTTCCCAACCCCTCCCCCCTTCTGTTGTGGCCATCTCGTAGAGTCACTCTGAGCACCATAACCCCATGTCTTTTTTCCTGGCCTTTGCGCCGGCGTCAGAACATCGTCCGAATCTGACGCTGCTGCCCTTTTCCTTGTAGCTCCTTCAGTTTCCATATCTGAGTCCTGGGAGCCAGCACAATGGACTTCCACCTCTACCACCCTTAATCCGCCTCCATGTCCTTCCATGGCACTCACACTGTCCATCACAGGTGCCACCTGATCCTCCCCCCTCCCACACACACCTGCCCTGATCCCAGGTTCCTGCTCACTGTGACTCTCCACCTCCGTAGACTGTAACATAGCCTGTATCACCGTCTCCAACTCCTCCTCAATAGCTTTCACTTCTGTGCCCACCTGCACCTCTTCACTTGACAGCTGTACTGTTGATGGGCCAGGTGATTCATGGATCTCCACTTCTTCTGATTCCACAGAAGGAGCCATCACCTCTTCACTCTACAAGCGACCACGCCCTCCTCCTTGCCTCCGTTCTTCCTCAGGCATTGGTTTCTCATGGACAGGTGCTGCGCCCCTTGCCGGCCCAGGAGCCATATTCCGCTTGCCACAGTCTGTCGCCATATGGTCAAATTCGCCACACAGTCAGCATGTACGCCTCTGCCCAGCATACGCTACCATTACCTGGGTTCTAAACTCCTCGAGATATACATACGAGGGTATAGGATGCCTTAGCGTCATCTTGAGATTGAAAGAACCCTCAGGATAACCTGTGTAAGCTCCTTTTACCCATTTACCAGGTTGGGCCAGATGTACAGTGCCATAACGTTCGAAAACATTGCGTATATCCACTTCATCAGCCTCAAAAGGCACGTTTCGGAGCTTAACCCACGAATAATGTCGTGATACATCCGTCAACTTGACCCTCACTGCCGTTGTTACGTTAATGCTGACATCTTGATAACGATCCACCAACGCCTCGTATACTTGAGCAGTTAGCACCTTCATGAATATTCTATACACACCGTTCAGTGCCACTCCATACAAATCCTCGTCTCTGATGCCGTATGTCTCTCTCACAATTTTGGGCAATAACACATCAACTGACGTAGGCGTTAAAGCCCCACTAATGAGCTCAATGCCCACAGTATTCACCCTTCTGCACACACCTGGCACCATGTTGTTGACTGAGTAGCTCGTCTGGGAAAACAGTAGAGGGGTGCAAAGCACGACCGCACTCTACCTCATCCAGGCAGCGAATGATTTTACACTGAGTTGAAGGTTTATTATCCACTGGATTTGTGGATTTTTCATCTTGTCTCGTTGCTTGCATGCATGAAACTATTGTTTGTAAACCATTGCTAATTTCTTCACAAGTGAAATAGCGTTTATTGAACATAATATTTAATCGTTCAATAGTTTATGGTGACAACTTATCTTGTACAATACCACTGATAAACCAATCACATTGTCTTAGGTCATATTTAGCACCTAGAGATCTGAGACTATTGTCTAATGTGATTCTAAATGCCTGTAAGTCTGAAAAACAATGTTTGGGTGGCTTCAAGGTTGATATTAAGACTGCATGTCTAACTCTGGCCTTGTCAGCATCAAAGTAATTGTCTGCTAAGACACGTAAAGCTATTTGGTAATTGCCTTTAACCACCGGAAATGACTTAATCAGTTCATAGGGTTCTCCCTTCACAAGACATTTAAGGTAATTGAACTTAGCAATCTCATCTATGTCAGTTCGTGAATTTACTATGGATTGAAAACCACTAATGAATTCTTCATAATTATGACCTTGGAAAATAGATAATGACAATGTAGGTAAGCTTGGTAATGGGACACTTGTTGTTGTTACAGGTGTAACAGGTGTTTGACCACTAGTTACAGTAGGTCTCTGTGACAGAGTTTTACGGCAGATAGCCTGTACTCCTGTCCACCTTAATTGTTGATTACTAAAAGTATCCAAAACATTTTTAATTTCATCCTCAGATGGGTCTGACTCAAGAAATTTATTTTCATAATGTGTATAGTCTGAATTAATTATTTCCAGACGTCGTGTAAATAATTCAAATTTGACCTCAAGATCATCAAAATCTATGTTTGTATCTTGAGTTAATCCTATACAGACTGAAATTAGATTTTCTAATTGTGTAATCTTAGTCTGTAAAGACTGAAACTGAGTTTTCAAACAAGCCATTTTAATGGTATACTGAAAATTCTAGCACCACACTTAGAGTGTTTAAAAAATGCCTAAGGCGCCACCTTTACCTTGTACATTCTCTGTTATATTACTCGCTTTCCTGAAACCACACGACCCCCCACCCGTGACTTCCGACCACGTCTTTTTCCCAGAACGCTGTCCAGGGGTCAAGACATCGTCGGAGTCGGGCGGGGTAGCCGCACGTTTCCTAGAAACAGCATCCTCAGCTTTATCAGGATCTGTAATGTTCTCCTTGTGAACTTCTACCACCACAGTATGAACTCTCGAACCTTCTACCTCACTTACGTTAATTAACTGATCGACATCCTTTAACTGTGTTCTCTCCTCATCTGAACACTCCAACGCAGGCACACACAGCACAGAATCATACTCCTGCGACGCTAAAAGGTCGCTCAATGTCGATACAATATTAGCTTCCATGTCAGCATCCTCTCTTGCTTGAGGGCTCTCACGTCCACCATGTTCTACCACATCATGGTTGACCGTACCAGGTAGAGTCACGCAGAATGACTCCACGAGCATGGCCCGATCCACCTCATCACTCCACGACTTCAGGCGTGGTAAGTCCACGACTACTTCATTTGCCAGAATCTGACGAGGAGCCTCACCATCCGGACGACGACCACGTCCTGAGGGCGGCTGGCGCTTAACGCATTGTGCAGCAATGTGATCCAATGCGCCGCATAGGCGACAAGTTCGTCTCGGTCCAGGATACGTAACATACACCTGGGTACGGAACTCCTCTAGGTTTATGTACGAAGGTATTGGTTGGCGCGGGGACATTTTCAACGCGAAAGACCCTTCTTGTAAACCAGCAAAGTGGCCATCAGACCACCGACACATAGTAACCTGGTGGATTGTCCCATAGTATTTGAAGGCGTCACATATGTCAACTTCGTTAGCCTCAAAAGGCACGTTTCGCACACGTACCCATGTATAGTATTGTGAAACGTCGTGCAACTTAACTGTGACTGCTCGGGTGACTTGCTTGCTAACATCCTGATACTGGTTGACAATCTGCTCATAGGTCTTGGTATCATAAAACTTGACGAAAATCCGGGATAGTCCATTTAAGGCAACCCCACACAGGGATTCACGCTGGATGCCATATATATCGCGGATGATCATCGGCACCAACACATTAATCGATGCACTGGGGATTGTGCCCTTTATGAGGTCGATACAAACAGTATTAACTCTTTGGCGAAAACCAGTCGCCATTGTTGTTGTCATCACAAAGCTCCTCCACCAGGTGTCGGGACTGAGGAGAGACAGCTGACGACCGCTCAGCACAGTGTCTGAGCAGAGAATGTCCCATCTGTCACATTAGTCTGGGTAGCAATATCAACAACATTGCATACTAACTTCATATGATCTAAATGCGATTCTTTGTACTGACCAGTACTAATTTCTCTAACCTTATATTTATTGCCACTGATATGTTCAACTACTCGATAAGGGCCAAAAAACTTTTGATCGAGCTTAGGCATTGCGGATATTTTGTTGAAATTAGTCAGCATTACTCTCGAACCCACTTTAACTTTTGTCGGCTTAGCACGGCTATTAGTTACTCTAGTAAATTCTGCTGTTGATTTATGAAGTGTTTCACGGATTCTTCTAAAAACACTCTGAGCTATGCTGGTACAAGTTGCTATGAAAGCATAAGGGTTGTAATTGGGTTCTGGCGTGGAATATAACAACTCATAAGGTAAACGCTTGTCTACACCATTCAATGCATAATGTGGAGTGTCACCCATGGAAGCATTGTAGTTTGTTCCTCCACCACTGGGCAGTAGAAGCACTGTAGTTCCTACATCCACCACTGGACAGAAGAAACACTAGTTCGTACCTCCACAACTGCACAGTAGAAACACTCTACTTCCTACCTCCACCACTGGACAGAAGCACTGTAGTTGCTACTTCCACCACTGAGCAGTAGAAACACTCAACTTCCTACATCCACCACTGGACACTATAAACACTCTACTTCCTACCTCCACCAATGAACAGTAGAAGCAATGTAGTTCCTACCTGCACCACTAAAGAGAAGAAGCACTCTACTTCCCACCTCAACCACTGGACAGAAGAAGCACTCTTCTTCCTACCTCCACAACTGGACAGTAGAAACACTCTACTTCCTACCTCCACCATTGGATAGTAGAAGCACTGTAGTTCCTACCTCCACAACTGGACAGTAGAAACACTACTTCCTACCTCCACTACTCGATAGTAAAAGCACTCTATTTCCTACCTCCACCACTGGACAGTAGAATCAGTGTACCTCCTACCTACGCCACTGGATAGTAGAAGCACTCATCTTCCTATCTCCACCACTGGACAGTAGAAGCAGTTTGCTTCCTACGTTCACCTCTGGACAGCATAAGCAATCTACTTCCTACCTCCACCAGCGGACAGTAGAAGCACTCTACTTCCCACCTCCACCAATGGAAGGTAGAAGCACTCAACTTACTACCTCCACCACTGAACAGTAGAAACACTGTATTTCCTACCTCCTACACTGGACAGTAGAAGCACTCTACTACCTGCCTGCACAACTGGACAGTAGAAGCTCTGTATTTCCTACGTCCAACATTGAACAGTAGAAGCACTCTACTTCCTACCTCCACCACTGGAAGGTAGAAGCACTCTACTTACTATCTCCACCACTGAACAGTAGAAGCACTCTATTTCCTTCCTCCTCCACTGGACAGTAGAAGTACTCTACTTCCTACCTCCACAACTGGACAGTAGACGCTCTGTATTTCCTACGTCCAACATTGAACACTAGAAGCACTCTACTTCCCACCTCCACCATTGGAAGGTAGAAGCACTCTACTTACTACCTCCACCACTGAACAATAGAAGCACTCTATTTCCTACCTCCTCCACTGGACAGTGGAAGCATTCTACTTCCTATTTCTACCAGTGGACAGTAGAAACACTCTGCTTGCTACCTCCTCCTCTGGACAATGGAAGGAATGCAGTTCCTACCTCCACCACTGGCCAGAAGAAGCATTGTAGCTCCTTTCTCCACCACTGGACAAAATAAGCACTGTCGTTCCTACCTCCACCTCTGGGCAGTAGAAGCAATCTAGTTCCTATCTCCACCACTGGACAGGAGAAAAACTGTAGTTCCTACCTCCACAATTAGACAGTAGAAACACTCTACTTCCTACCTCCACCACTGGAAGGTAGAAGCACTCTACTTCCTTCCTCCACCACTGAACAGTAGAAGCACTCTATTTCCTACCTCCTCCACTGGACAGTAGAAGCACTCTACTTCCTACCTCCACCACTGGAAAGTAGAATCACTCTACTTCCTACCTTTGACACTGGAGAGTGGAATCACGTTACTTCCTACCTCCTCCACTGGACAGTAGAAGCACTCCACTTCCTACCTCCACCAATGGACAGTAGAAGCACTCTTCTTCCTTCTTCCACCACTGAACAATAGAAGCAGTATACTTCGTACCTAAACCACTGGACAGTGGAATAACTGTACTTTCGACCCCCACCACTGGACAGTAGAAGCACTCTACTTCCTACCTCCACTGCTGGACAGTAGAAGCACTCTACTTCCTACCTCCACCACTTGACAGTAGAAACACTCTATTTCGTACCTCCACCACTGGACAGCAGAAGCATTCTACTTTCTACATCCACCACTGATGATTGGAAACACTCTACAAACTACCTCCAAAAGTGGACAGTAGAAGCACTGTAGATCCCACCTCCACCTATACAGTAGAAGCACTGTACTTCCTAACTCCACCACTGGACACTAGAAGCACTCTACCTGCTACTTCCACCACTGGACAGTAGAACTACTCTACTTCCTACCTCCCCCACTTTACAGTAGAAGCACTCTACTTCCTACCTCCACCACTGGAAAGTAGAAGCAACGCTCTTTCTACCTTCACCACTGGACAGTAGAAGCAGTGTACTTCGTACCCCCACAACTGAACAGTAAAAGCCCTCTACTTCCTACCTCCACTAATGGACAGGAGAAGCATTCTACTTTCTACCTCCACTACTGGGCAGTGGAAGCACTCTACTTCCTACCTCCACCACCGGACAGTAGAAGGACTGTATTTCCTACCTCCACCACTAGACAGTAGAAACACTCTACTTCCTACAACATTGTCCACATCGCTCCCGGGCCGTGTGGACAGGCTGCGCAGTAGCTCCTGATTGAGTTGGCTTTTGCGCAGTTTACCTGTTTTCACTTGGATTCAAAATGGCGGAACGTACTGGAGGGAGAATAAATACTGTCTGCATTGAGCTGGTTCGTGGTACCTTAAGTGGCACTACGATGAACGTCCTTCTCCCTGGCATCATCAGGGATGCATATGGTATTCCCAATGAGGAATTGTATGGCGTTGCTCTTAATGGTTTGACACGAATCTTCGTGAAATTTGTACGTGCTGGCTTCTACACAAGAATTGTCGAGCATTACCAGGAACAACGCGTGAGTGTGAATTCAGCAGTGGATGTCGTTTAACATAAGATAAGATAAGATAAGATTTCGTTCGGATTTTTAACCCTGGAGGGTTAGCCACCCAGGATAACCCAAGAAAGTCAGTGCGTCATCGAGGACTGTCTAACTTATTTTCATTGGGGTCCTCAATCTTGTCCCCCAGGATGCGACCCACACCAGTCGACTAACACCCAGGTACCTATTTTCTGCTAGGTGAACAGGACAACAGGTGTAAGGAAACGTGTCGAAATGTTTCCACCCGCCGGGAATCGAACCTGGGCCCTCCGTATGTGAAGCGGGAGCTTTAGCCACCAGGCCACCGGGTGAAGGTACGAAATGTACCCTTCGAGGCTACAGCGTATGGACTACAGGAGTTTTTCAGCAGTTATGGGACAGTGCATTCTGCAACCATGGGAGTGTGGAGGGATGGTCTGTATGAGGGGCTGCCGGAGGGTTCTTACACCCTCAAAATATCTTTAACAAGGCCTATGCCATCCTATGTTACGATGACCGGTTATAGAACACAGGTTTTTGTGTACTATGCTGGTCAGAGGAAAACATGTCGTTTGTGTAGCTCTTATGAGTATATGGCAGCCCAGTGTCCTAGGAGGCAGGCTCCTCGAGTTCTGGAGACTCCAGTTGTGATTCAGCAGCCGTGTGATTTGGTGCCTGGCTCTGGTGCTTCGGGAGGACGGAGGACTGACCTCTGGAGCGAGGAGGTCGAAAGGGAGGTGGCAGCAGCGGAGACGTGTGTCACTCTCCCAGGGGCGCCGGGGGAGACGAAGGTGACATCTGAGAAGTCTTTAGTCCAGGAAGATTCGACCCAGGATGGTTTATTGGCAGATGTGATCAAGGATTTTCTGGATGGGGAGGAGCCCTGTGCAGAAGGTGTCCTCAGTTTATGTGAAGCCGGAGCGCTGGAGGGAAAACAAAATGTCAAGGAAGCCTTGAGTAAGACTGGACTAGAGCGTGTGGTGGTCGCGGAGGTACACCAGGAGGATTCGCCTGATGGTGATATGTGTGTAAGTGGAAGTTCTAGGAAAAGAACTGCTGTGACAGAGATAGACGAGGTCATTACCCCGGGGCAGAGGCTGGGGAAGAAGTCATGGGCAGCTGTGGTGGAGCCAACGTCTCATAGTGGTAGAGGCACGACTGAGTTGCACAGTGGGAGAGGGAGTGGGGAGGTGACTGCACAGGAAAAATCGAGTGACGAGGGTACAAGTAATGTGAAAAGTGCAGTGAGTAAATCCCAGCGGCATAGGGGAAAGCCGCCCCTTCTATAAATTTCAGGTGTGTCACGCTTAATGTTAATGGCCTTAAGACAGAGGTCAAGAAAGTTTGGTTAGAGTGGTTTTTACGGCGGTTTGATGTTGACATTTGTTTTTTGCAAGAGCATAATCACAGGGCTGGATGTGAGTTGAGGGTGAAAGGATATCGGATGTATGTTAGCAGTGGTTTGCAATTGAAAGGTGGGGTGGCAGTGGCGATAAAGGAGACCAGCCCCTTGTGTGTCATGGGTTGGGAAGAGGAGGGGGGTGGGAGGATCGTGAGGGTGGATGGTGTCTGGGGTGAGAGTCGGGCTAGTTTCATAGGTGTTTACATGTTATTACTGTTCTTACTGCTGAACAGCGGTTTAGTGCCGATGAAGGTAGCGTAGGTAGCAATGATACGGTCGTGGACTAGTTTGGCTTTAATTGGGTAGGAGTGAGTACACAACAGGCAGTGTGAGGGAGTGACTGCAAGCCAGTCTGTGGAGGGGGAGCACTTGTGTCTCTCAAGTCGGTCGGTCTAGGAGTGAGGGAGAGGCATGGGCCGGCAGGGTGGCGTGCCTACCTAGAGGCCTGGCTACAGAGGGCGGCACCTGAGTGGCGCGAAATATGAACTAAGCTGGCAGACAGCATGGACTGTCTGTGCAGACAGTACAGGCTGTCTACATACGCTCGGCCACCCGACGCGACGCGACAATACTGGTGGGCCCGTGGGTATAAAGGAATTACATACACTAGCTACCCCAGAGAGGGACTGGCTTTCGCTCACTAGTAAATCAAAAATGGACATAAAAATGCAACAGGCAAAAAAAAACTCTCCCATCCAGGGGAAGAGAAAACTGGTTTGCCCGCGCTGTTTCATCGAGGAGAGAGTTCGGAGACGTCAGCACTGGAACTAAAATCTTCTATATACAGGTTGTCTGCAGGGCTGAACATCAGTTGACCACTCGTCTACGAACGTTGTTGCACCCTCACATCTGCAAACAATGACTGACAGTAGCATTTCCTAAGGTGTGACATGTGACTCAGAGGGCAGCACTGCCCTGACCGTAATACAGGCTTTTTTTCCCTTTTGTTATAAAAACACTGGTGCACATACGTACAATAATACTATATCCATGGAATTCATTACACTCTGGGTACCCTTCTAAAAGTATTTACATAATTACATGATGTCCACCCTGACTCCATTATCGACTAGCTATACAATGTGTGTGCATTTATACCCATTTCTGCAAGCAAACAATTAGCATAACTAGCGTAGGAGTCAGACAAGTCAGTAGGTACGTCAATGTCACAGAAATGTACTGTTGTCCTGGGTCGCAGGCCATAAGTATGGAGCCTTACTGGGCCGTCTTCCATACCAGTAGTAGTGGGAGAAAAGATAGACGGTTTGTCCCTAGCATTAGTCTGATCGTGGCATTGCAACGCACGCGCCTCCAGCTCTGCTTCGGCTTGCATATGGTCCACATACTTCATGTGATCAAGGTGGGCTTCCTTGATAGTTCCCGTAGCAATCTCCCTCACCTCGAACTTATTGCCACGGAGCTGTCGTAGGACACGGTAAGGACCCACAAACTTTGGGACAAGTTTGTGCATACCTGGGGTCTGCACTGGGTTGAGCAACATAACTTTGCAACCTGGTTCCACTTTGCTTTCCTTGGCGCGGGCATTGCGCTCAGACGTGAACCTATCAGTAGCTTTCATAAGGTTCTCTCGTACCCGCTGGAAGACAAGCTGCGTTGTCCTCATCTTTACTACACTGGGGTTATCAGTATCGTAAGTAGGTCTAGGTGGAGCAAACAGAATTTCATATGGTAAGCGCTTGTCATAGCCATACAAAGCAAAATGAGGTGTCTCACCGATCGAGCTGTTGAGGGAGGAATTTAATGTACACTGAACATCTGGGATAGCCTCATCCCATGTAGTACAACTTGGGTTAACGGTTACTCTGAGCACCTCCAGGACTTTGCGATTTGTACGTTCAGCAAGACCATTACTCGCAGGGTGGCGTGGAGCTACTGGCGCTTGATGAATGTTGAATCTGGAGCAAAGATCCTGCATTATGCCATTTATAAACTCAGACCCATTGTCTGACAGAAGGACACGTGGGCAAGTATGACGAAGAACAACATGCTCACGGAAAGCACTAGCGACCGTTTCGGCGGTTTTATCAGGAATGGGTACTAATTCACTGTACCGCGTCAAGTTATCTACCATTACAAGCAGGTGCTTATTTCCCTTCTCCGAGGTCGAGAAGTTCGTCAACAGGTCGACAGAAGTTCTCTTCCAGGGCTCCTTTGTAATGGGATACTTTAGAATGGGGTTAGGACCTGTAATGGTACCCTTGTGCTGTAGGCAAACAACACACTGGTGTACATGCTTGGCAATGTCCGCTGCCATCTTAGGCCAGAAATATTTCATTCGTGCCTGTTTGATACTGCGGTCCTTCCCGGCGTGCGCTACACCTGGGACATTGTGGATCAACCTAAGAGTAGCTGGTATCATGGACTCTGGTATCACCAGTTGGTATATGGTTCTGCCGGGGTCCACCAGCTGTGCAACACGGCACAGTACTCCTTGGTTGACCACCAAATCCTTCAGTGGAATGGGAGACTTGACCTGTAAGTCAACGTCCTCCTTGGTCAGGAAACGAAGGACTGGAGACCACACAGGGTCCTGTCGTTGGGCTCTCTCGAGATCCTCAACAGAGAACGAATTGCCGACACTCACGAACGCTATATGTCTCGACAGGGCATCAGCTACAACATTTTGCTTACCTGGGACATAGCAAATTTCAGGGTTGTAGTCATTGAACGTGAGCGACCACCGAGCATGCTTTCCCGAGAGGTTCTTATTCGCAAAAAGGGCCAATAAGGGTAAATGATCTGTATAAATCTTAATAGGATAATGATAGATGATATCCCGAAAATGACTCAGGGCCCATACAATGGCTAAAGCTTCTAGCTCTGTCACTGAATAATTGACTTCCGCTTTAATAAGAACACGGCTAGCATAGGCAATAGGCTGTTGCTTACCATTAGATTCCTGTGACAAGACTGCACCGATGCCAACTTTGCTGGCATCAGTCGTCAAGGTAAATGCCTTGGTGAAATCAGGGAATCTAAGGGTTGGGGCTGATGTTAACTTGTTCTTAAGAATGACAAAAGCTCGTTCCTGATCACACGTCCACTCAAAAGGGGCATCCTTCTTGAGTAAGCGTGTCAGGGGTGCAGCAATGGTGGAGAAACTTGCGATAAAGGTGCGGTAGAAACCCGCCAGGCCTATGAAGGACCGGACTGCATCCGCCGTCATGGGTCTGGGGAATTTCTGCACGGCCGAGATTTTAGACTCGTCCGTCTTTATGCCATTCTGAGTCACTACGTGACCCAGAAATTTTATTTCCTTCCGGAGGAAATGACATTTGGAGAGCTTTACCTTAAGATTTGCCTGAGCTAGCCTGTCCAATACCCTGTCAAGTTTCTCAAGATGTGACGGGACATCTTGCGACATGACTATGAGATCATCCAGGTAGACCATGAGCGTGCCACCTAGGAGGGTACGGAAAATTGTCGTCATCAAACGACTAAATGTGATTGGGCTTCTGCGCAAGCCGAAAGGCATCCTCTTGAACTGGTAATGACCAGTTGGAGTAGAGAAAGCTGTCAACTCTCTGCTCTCATCATCGAGGGGGATCTGCCAGAACCCTTGAAGAAGATCAAGAGTTGAAAAGACCTTATTATCGCCGATGTTCTGCAACAGGTCGTTCAGAACTGGCAACGGGAAGCGGTCTGGGATGGTACATGCATTCAGTTTCCTGTAATCGATAACAGGGCGCCAGGTTCCGTCTTTCTTGGGAACCAGAATAAGGGGAGCATTCCACGGGGAAGTGGACTCCTCAATAACTCCATCACGGAGCATCCGTGTAATGAGTTCTTCGGCGAAGACTCTTTGCGCATGTGGCAGGCGATACGCAGGTACATAAATGGGTTTAGTACCTTTGTCAAGTGGAATACGGTGAGAGATCAGTGGGGTCAAACCCATCGACTCACCATCTAGTGCAACTGCAGAACGTGCACGATTGAGAACCTGGAGAAGTTTTGGGACCTCTTCAGGATAGTCTGTCAAAGCTAGATCATCTTCCTGCACTGGCCGGGTGTTGGAAGAGTCAGCAGCAGACTCGCCTGGGAGAACTGCACTCACGAGGAAGTCAGCTGGGGCTTCACCCTCCACTCTCACCGGGAGAGGGAATCTGACAAGGTCGACAAATGAGGTATTCTTCTGCAGGGGAAATTCTCGACTATGCATGTTGACAACAAGGACTTGCAACTTACCACGTTGCACTGTGTGCAAGGATGGTTCAAGGGAGAGGCCCTTGACTCGGCACGTGTCGTTGTCAACCAGCACATGGTCTCCTTCAAAAGCTCTGCTCACGTACACCGTAACAGGAGTGAGCGAGTTAGCTGACAAAGTGACATCATACTTTGTACAAGCAGTAACTCTGCTCGCTGATGCCATGACACGAGTCAGACAGTCGCCTGCCGACAGGGATACTGCGGCTTGACAACTGCTGGTCTCTACAACAGCATCAGAGTTAGAGTGAAGGTTAGACTGGGCGTCCCCAGACTGGGTTTCACTGGTAACTACGCGCTGATGGCCAGGAGGTGATGGGCAACGAGCTCTACTACGAGGTCGATCAGGACAAGAGACCGACCCCGGGGAGAATGTGCTATGGAAACCACCGGTTTCCAACGATTCTAAGCACTGTGCATACTCTGAGACAGAGTAGCACGTAGTGGATCCTAAGCGCACGCCCCAGAAGGGCACATCCACTCCGTTGAATTCGGCTTTCCACTCAGCTGGATCTAAGCAGATCCTAAGGTCTGCCATGGTTTTGAACCCTATGAGCAGGTCACCATGGAAAACAATACCATCTACGACTAAGAATTTTGCAAACAGCTTGTGACCCTGGACCGCAAATTCTAGCGTTGTGCGACCGCGAACCATCAGCGGATTACCTGAGACCCCTCTCAAGGTCTGAATGGCAGACGGCTCTGTCAACATGGCCGCGTGAAGGCCAATGTCTCGGAAAAAGGTGGAGCAAACAATGAGGCCTGGCTACAGAGGGCGGCACCTGAGTGGCGCGAAATATGAACTAAGCTGGCAGACAGCATGGACTGTCTGTGCAGACAGTACAGGCTGTCTACATACATGCCAGCAACTAGCAATATCAGGGTAAAAGTAGATTTTGTCAGGGAGGTATTGCTGTATCACTTGAGAGGTTTGCCTGCTATAACAGTAATAGGAGGTGATTGGAATCGTGTAGTATGGAGTGGTGATGTTGAACCGAGAGGGGCGGGTTGTGTGTTGAGTGTTCTGAGGGATGTATTGCGAGATATTGAGGTGGTTGATGTGGTGGGGAGGGGGGGATACCTAGTGGAGCACACGTTCGTCGGTAGGGGATATGAGGCACGATTGGACAGAATCTATATTAAGCAGGGTATAGATGTTGTGAGAGTGCAAACCTTCGATGTGGGGTTTTCTGATCACAGGGCGGTAATAGCAGATCTGATGTGGGATGGAGTAGTGTGTATTTATTCTGGGTACTGGAAATTAAATGTAAGGCTTCTTAGGGAGGAGGGGGAGGGGCCTCTTTTCAGTGATTGGTGGTTGCATTTTTGGGAGGCTAGGGATAGGGGGATAGATCTGTTAGATTGGTGGGAAATGTAGGCCAAACCTGAGATAGTGAATTTTTTTAAGGTTAGGGGACGAGAAGAGGCGAGGTGGCGCTTTGGGTTGCAAAATTATTTGGAGGGACAGTTGCAAGACTGTTATGATGGGCGAGGTGGTAGAAGGGATGACATGGCTAGTCTTCAGAGTAGAATAGCTGAATTACACAATGATAGGTTTGATGCAATCAGGGTTAGGGTGCGGTTAGAGGATGTATTGTGGGGTGATAAGCCATCCGGTTTTGTTTTACATAAATATCGAGATCGACAAACGGTAACCACCATTCTACAATTGGAGACAAGCACTGGGGTGGGAGGGTATCCAGAGGGTCAGGTTCTATCCAACACGGAAAGTATGAGTCTCTATGCTGATAGTTGGTTTAGGGAGAAATGGAGTAGGAGGGAGAGGGGTTCCTGGGAGGGAATTTTTGGAGGGGGGCTCCATAGTGTTTTAAGTGAGTAGGATAGAGTGGGGTTGGAGGGTGGCATAAGTGAGGTTGAGGTGGAAGAGGCAGTTTTAGGGATGAGTGCCGGGAAAACACCGGGGATAGACGGAATACCAAATGATTTTTATAGAGCACATTGGGGGTGTATTAGGCATTGCCTTGTTAGGGTATTGGATCATATGTTAACTAGTGGGAAGCTGGGCAAATCACAAAGTACGGGTGTTATAGTTTTGGTGCCAAAGCAGAGGGGGGTAGAGTTTTGAGTGCTTATCGAGCAATATCTCTGATGTGCGCAGATTACAAGGTTTTTGCGAAAATCTTAGAAGGTCATGGGGTCGGTGATACATGGGGGACAGTTTAGAATCCCGGGGAGGAGTATGCGGGTAGGTCATGGACGTATTAGAGATTTCCTCGAGGGTAGTAGTAAGGGTGGTATTCTAGGTCTGGATTGGGAGAAAGCTTATGATTATGTGGATAGGGAATTTTTGATTGAGAGTATTGTGAGAATGGGTTTTGGAGGGAGAGCGGTGGGTTGGGTGAGAACATTGCATGCTGATGCATCGATGAGAGTACAGGTAAATGGTAGGTTGGGTAGTCCTGTAAGCATGGGGAGGGGTTTAAGACAGGGATGTCTGCTCTCCCAAATACTCTTTGCATGTATGCAGAATCCTTTCTATGTTCTGGTTGATGGTGGGATGGAAAGGATGGGAGAGAGTGGAGGTTTTTGTGGGAATATTTTGGGTTATGTAGATGATACAACTGTTTTACTTAATGAGATAGAAGATTTAAGTACAGTGGGAAGGGTACTTGAGATTTTTGGGAATGCTACTGGGATGAGAGTTAATAAGCAGAAATCACGGTTGCTGGAGGTAGGCGATTGGGTAGGCGGGACGTTGGGGGAGGAGTTTGGCTGGATAACTGTAGACAGGCTAAAGATTTGTGGGATTTTGTACTTGGTAGATGCACAGGAGAGCAGGAGGGTTAAATCAGAAATGGTAATGGACAGAGTTTTGAGTAGGCTTAGGAGTCTCTGGGCCGGGGACGTAACCTTGCATCAAAGGGTTGTGGTGGTGAATATGCTGATTTATAGTAAGGTATGGGGAGTGGTGGAAATTTATCCCTTACGAAGTCAGGATATTATGGAATTACAAAGGAGAGTATTAAGGTATGTGTGGGGTTTTGGGAGGGCGTGGTTGGGCAAAGATGTGGTAATGACTGCTGTAAGACAGGGAGGGTTGGGATTGATGGCATTAGGATCTAGGGTGAAGGCGCTATATGTGAAACAGAGGTATATTTGGGCAGGGGGGGGAAAGGGGTCATCGAGTGGGGGAGGTGATGGGGGATGTCCGCAAATGGTGGGGAGGCAGGGACTTAGTTGAGTGTGAAGATATGTTGAGGTTTATGTTAAAGGTTCACAATGTTAAAAAACTCAAGGTAAAACGGTTGGTGGGAGTGAGTCTTCGTCAGGAATCACTGCAGGGGATGGAGTGTATCCCACATATGATTGGCGAGTGATATGGGTGGAATTTAGTAAATTAAGAATAAAGGCAACAGTGAAGGAATTAGTATATAGATTTCTTATGGGGACTTTGGCATCGAAAGAGGTGCTAAGACAAATGGGTTTTGTGAGAGAGGCGTCATGCGGTTTTTGTGGGGAAGTTGAAACTGCTTTCCATGTAGTATATTTTTGTTCTGCTTTGGAGATGGTAAGATTGTGGTTGAAGAGGGTTTTCCTTTTATTGGGGGGGGGGGGGTCAGATATCACCCCTTAGGGCTTTAATGTTAGATATGGGAGGGATGCCCAACGAGGTGGGGAGGGCTATCAGATACTTGTATGTCTCTTGGGGGATGAGGGAGGTGGAGGGAAACATTAGGATAAAAGCATTAGCAGCGTGTTTTTATAGGACAGCGTGTAGGAATAAACAATTATATGGGGGGCCGTGGGTAACTAGTTTTCCGGAGGGATATCGTGGACTTACTGTTGAATGTCTACTCAGCTTGGTGATGGGGTGAGAGGCAAGGGCTTGGTCTCTTCAGTGTTGTGTCATTTTGGAGTGATTGGATGCCTGATGAGGAAGGTTGACTGGTTTGCAAGGTGTTTGATGTTGGTAAAGTTTATTTGCAGGGAGCCGTCAGGGGCTCCGGGGTATGTAGACCTTATGAATTTTGTAAAACCACAGAGTTAAAAGTTGTATGTCATGTTCTGTTTTTTCATTTATTGTTATAAGAACCATTTTATATAGGGGGTTATATTCATATGTATATGTGAGGATATGCTTTATATATTCGAATCTGATGATAGCTTTATCCTTGTCATACGTCTTTTTTCTTATTGTATAATTGAAGGGGTATATTATGAACTATGTATGAGACTATATAAGTATTTTATGGGGTTTATATATACCCTTCTATTTGTGTGGAAGGTCATATTATATATTGAATGTTAATCGGTAACATTAACTTTGTGTGGGTGTAGGTGTGTTTGTGGGAACCAATGTCTTAGGTACAGTTCTATTAGTGGATGTAATATATGTCTTCTTTCTACCTCCACCACCGGGCAGTAGAAGCACTGTAGTTCCTACCTCCAACACTGGACAGAAGAAACTCTGTAGTTCCTGCCTCTACCACTAGACAGTAGAAACACTCTACTTTCTACCTCCACCACTGGACAGTAGAAGAACTCTACTTCCTACCTCCACCACTGGACAGTAGAAGCACTCTACTTGCTACCTCCACCACTGGACAGTATAAGCAGAGTACTTCCTACCTCCACCATTGGAGAGTGGAAGCACTGTACTTCCTACGACCACTGGATGGTAGAAGCAATGTATTTCCTAACTCCACCACTGGACAGCAGAAGCACCATACTTCATACATCCACCACTGAGCAGTAAAAACACTGTAATTCCTACTTCCATTCGTCTCTCTACCACTGGGAAGAGAGGACGCTTCTCGAGTCTCCCTACACGCCACCTGGTGGTGACTACTTGACTTAGGCACCAACATGGTGGATCGTATCAGCCAGAGAGTGAATACTGTCTGCACTGAATTGGTTCAAGTAACATTAAGCAGTGCGACAATGCATGTACTGTTATCGGCCATAATTAGGGACGTCTACGGGATACCGATCGATGAATTGTACGGTGCAGCCCTTAATGGAATGACAAGGGTTTTTGTGAAGTTTACAAGAGCCGGCTTTTATGCCAGGATTGTGGATTAATTTCAGGAAAGGAGGATGAGTGTAAATTCAGCAGTAGAGGTGTGTCTACATGATGTCTCGAAATATTACACGTGGGTAAAGGTACGTAATGTACCCTTTGAGGCAACGTCGTATCGAATTCAGGAAGCCTTCAGCAGTTATGGAACTGTTCATATGCCTAGTATGGGGGTGTGGAGGGACGGTCCATATGCAGGGCTGCCCGAGGGGTCCTACACCCTGAAGATGTCATTACGGTGGCCAATACCCTCGTATGTTACGCAGACAGGCTATAGGACCCAGGTATTCGTACACTATGTGGGGCTGAGGAAAACTTGCCGATTGTGTGATTCTTACGAGCATATAGCTGCGCAGTGTCCTCGAAGGCAAGCCACTAGGATGGCGACATCGTGGATAGTGGACCAACAACTGTGTACCGTGGATGTGGAGTTGGAGGTTGCGGATGGCCAGAAGACGAATCTCTGGAGTGAGGAGGTGGACAAGGTGGAAGAGCTGTTGGGGACATGTGTTACCCTCCCGGAGGTGACAGGGGAGAGCCCCCCATCGCCTGAGGGAAGGGTGGACGTGGAAGAGTCTACCCAGGAGAGGATGTTGGAAGCAGTGCTGCAGGAGTTCTTGGATGTGCCGGAGGACTGGGAGGACGGACCCGAGAGGTTACGTGAGGATGTTGGAAGCAGTGCTGCAGGAGTTCTTGGATGTGCCGGAGGACTGGGAGGACGGACCCGAGAGGTTACGTGAGGAGCAGCCGCTGGATGGGCAGCAGGGGAAGGTGGAGGACACGAGGAATGACAGGGAGGACAGGGAAGTGGTGGTGGAAGTCCATCAGGAGGACTCACATGAGGTAGATATGTGTGTGAGTGAGAGCTCACGCAAACGGACTGAGGGTGCCTTGGATATCGATGAGGTTTTAACACCAGGGCAGAGACCAGGGAAGAAGTCATGGGTAGCTGTGTGGGGAAAGGCAAGCAGGGGAGTGGGTGTACCGGGGAAGCTCGGTGGGGGAGGGCAAGGAGGGGTTGGTGGACAGGTTAGGAAGAATGATAAAAATGGTATGGGTACCATGAAGGGTGAATTGAGTAAGCCACAGCGGCATAGGGGTAAGCCGCCTTTTCTGGGAAGTTCAAGTGTGTCACAATAAATGTAAATGGTCTTAAATCTGAGGTAAAACGGGTTTGGTTAGAAGGTTTGATGTAGATGTATGTTTTTTGCAGGAGCATAACCATAGGTTAGGGTGTGAATTGTGTTTGCGGGGTTATAACCTATTTGTCAGTAATGCTTTGCAATTAAAAGGAGGGGTGGTAGTGGCTGTAAAGGAGACCAGCCCATTGCGTGTCATGGGTTGGGAGGAGGGGGGAGGGTGGAGGGTCGTAAGGGTAGATGGGCACTGGGGGGTGGGGAGAGTATGTTTCATTGGAGTTTATATGCCGGCATGCAACAATGTTAGAGTGAAAGTTGATTTTGTCCGTGATGTTTTGATGTATTATTTGCGGGATTTACCTTCCATAACTGTACTTGGAGGTGATTGGAATTGTGTGATTAGGTATGGGGACGTCTCACCGAGGGGGGCAGGATGTGTCTTGGGTGCTCTAAGGGATGTGTCAAGGGATGTAGGAATGGGGAGGGGGGAGTATGAGGTGGAGCACACGTTCATTCGTGGGAATTATGAGGCGAGGTTAGATAGGATATATGTGATGCAGGGGATTGGTGTGGAGAGGGTGAGGGCTTTCGATGTCGGTTTTTTGGATCACAGGGCGGTGATAGCTGATCTGCGGGTGGATGGTATAGTACGCATATATGCTGGGTATTGGAAATTGAATGTGAGGCTTCTGCAGGATGGGGATGAAGGCTCTTCCTTTGAGGAATGGTGGAGACATTTCTGGGATGATAGGGATGGTGAAATGGATTTGCTTGACTGGTGGGAGATGCGGGCTAAGACAGGAATTGCAGAGTTTTTCAGCATACGTGGAAGGGAACAGGCACGGTGGCGGTATGGTTTACAAAACTACCTGGAGGGACAGCTGAATGCTGTTTACGACGGGGGGGGGGGTAGGGAAGGTATGCGAGGGGATGTGAATGGTTTAAGGAGTAGGATTGAGGAGTTACATAATGAAAGGTTAAATGCGATTAGAGTTAGGGCGGGGTTAGAGGAGGTGTTAAAGGGTGATCGACCATCAGGTTATGTCCTGAGAAAATTTAGGGAAAGGCAGATGGTGACTACCATAGCGCATCTAGTGGTCGCTGATGGGGGGCGTGGTTATGTGGTGGGTCAAGGCCTTACTGATATGGATGGCATTAGCGTTTATGCAGATTATTGGTTTAGGGAGAAATGGAGGAGGAACAGGGAAGTTACCAGTGAGGAGATATTTGGGGTTATGCAGAATAACATTGTATTGGGACAACAGGAACAGGAAATGCTGGAGGGTAGTATTAGTGAGGAGGAGGCGGGGGAGGCGGTTTATGGGATGAGTTAGGGTAAGACGCCGGGCATTGATGGAATACCGAATGATTTTTATAGAATTTATTGGAAGTGCATTAGGTATGGGTTAGTGGAGGTCTTGAATTACATGTGGAGCAGTGGGAGGATGGGGAAGACACAGAAAACCGGGATCGTTGTGTTGGTGCCGAAGAAGAAGGAAGGGAAAGTACTGAGTGATTATAGAGCGATATCCTTAATGTGTGCCGATTATAAAATTTATGCTAAAATTCTGGGCAATAGACTGAAGAAGGTTCTAGGATCAGTGATACATGGGGGACAGTTTGGCATCCCGGGAAGAAGTATGAGGGATGGGCATAGTCACATAAGGGATTTTATTGAGAGCTGCACCGGAGGGGGAATACTCGGTTTAGATTGGGCTAATGCGTATGATTGTGTGAATAGGGATTTCTTAAAAGTTTGTTTGGAAAAGTTGGGTTTGGGGGGGAGGGTGGTGAGATGGGTACAAACCTTGTATGAGGGAGCGGTTATTAGGGTACAGGTTAATGGTAAGTTGGGGGACCCAGTACTAATGGAGAGAGGTTTGAGGCAGGGTTGTCCACTCTCTCAGTTACTGTTTGCCTGCGTACAGAATCCATTTTATGGGCTAGAGGATGAGGTGATGGATGGACAGGGGGTAATTGGGGGTGGGCGGGGGGGTATTGTTGGGTATGTAGATGATACTACAGTTCTGGTAATGCATGAAGAAGATCTAAGGAAGGTTGGTGGAGTCATTCAGATATTTGGGGATGCTACGGGTATGAGAGTTAATTTAATGAAGTCGAGACTATTAGAGGTGGGGGAATGGATAGGCGGGAGCTTGGGGGAGGGGTTGGGATGGTCAGTAGTGGACAGAATTAGGGTTTGTGAAGTATGGTACATGGCAGAAGTGCAGGATTGTAGGAAGATAAATTCAGAATTAGTTACGGGTAGGGTTTTGGGTAGGCTGGGAGGCTTAAGGGCTAGGGATGTAACATTACAGCAGAGAGTTTTAGTGGTCAACTCTCTGGTTTACAGTAAGGTGTGGGGAGTGGCTGAGGTGTTCCCTTTAAGAGCACAGGATATTGCGGAAATCCAGAGGAAGGTTCTAAGGTATGTGTGGGGGTTTGGGAGGGCATGGTTGCACAAGGACGTGGTGATGACGGATGTGAGACATGGGGGTCTTGGCCTGATAGCAGTGGGTCATAGAGTAATGGCTTTATATATTAAACAAAGATACATCCGGACTGGGGGGAACCGAGGAGTCAGGGTAGGTAGGGTAATGGAGGATGCACGAAGATGGTGGTGTGGAAGGGATTTGAGATATTGTGAAGACATGTTGGGGGTTTTATTGAATGTAGAACAGGTGTCCAAATTAAAGGTCAAACGGATGGTGGGTGCTGTGGTGGGTAAGGGTGTCTTACAGGGGCTTGCTGTATATCCAACATATGACTGGATGAGCATATGGAGGGAGCTTGGCTTGCTTAGAATACCAGCAGAGGTACGGGAGTTAGAATATCGTTTTCTAATGGGAATTTTGGCCTCTAGGGATGTGTTGTGTAAAATGGGTCTTGTAAGAGAGGCCTCATGTTTGCACTGTGGGGACACTGAAACGGCTTTTTATGTCCCTCTTTGGAGGCTGTGAGAGTATGTATGGTGAGCGTTATCAGACTTTTTTTTTTGGGGGGGGGAATGGCCATTCCTAAGGGCTTTAATGTTGGATGTAACTGGGGTGCCGGGTGATGTGGGTAGGGCTTTAATGTATGTCATGATGGATTATTTACATGTATCTTGGGGGATGAGGGAGGTTCGGGGAGAGTTGAGAATAAAAGCGTTAGCAGCGAGATTTTATAGAACAATGTGTAGGAATAGGCAAGTCTATGGGGAGCGGTGGGTAACTAGCTTCTCGGAGGGTTACCAGAATCTCACTGTGGGTGGCCTCCTCCTCATGAACCCAGGGGGCAGGCAAAGGGTTGGTCTCTGTTATGCAAAAATGTGGGATAGCTGGGGGCTTGAGCCTGGTCTAAGGGCAAAGGTAAAAGTTACACACATCTCAAGCCCAAACCGGCCACCCCGGGCTATCCCAGTCATAAACAAAGCGCTAAACCAGTATGTGTTACTTCAAGGGGTTGGTTAACAGAGGGTTAGGCAAAAATCCCAATTAGGAAAATTTATCTATTTAATCACCATAACATAAAAACCTTAATTCTAAACGCCCAAATGAGGGTACACACAGCTGGCTGGAGGTTCAGCCACCATAACACTAGGCTTCCGTCAGCCTCAGGCCGTCAATACACTACAAACCTCATTTCTTACTTCATCATTCATCCCACAGCACCCTGACCATGTCAGAGCCTGGGTGAACATACAGGTAAGCCATATGAAAGCCTATGGCTTTAGTTGGATAAACAAACTGAGTGTACAAATACAAACTTAACTTAAATACACAGCATCTCCGATGCCAGCCTCTACACCCCATGCTAACGTTACGTGACTCCCTCCCCACGCTTACTCTGCGTACCCAAACATCCTTGGAAAATAAATCATTAACACAATTTTTTTATAATTACAGTTAGAGTACTTTACAGTACCCCTAAATGCACATTATCAATTATAAAATTATTCCATACAACTACAATATTCATATTATTATGGCACACTTCACCACTATATGTACATTACGATGTCATGCAGAACCCTGCATAACACCCCCACCCCCAGACCATAGGTCTCACTCTGCTAGCGGGGTCCCTACGGACACCACTAGGCAAAAAGAAAAAAAAAGAAAATAAGCTGCACATTAAGGTCTGAGGCAACTGGCAAAACGATAACTGGGGAATGACCACCATACAATCACGGTCTTTTGGTACTACAAATATGCAATATTTACAAACTGAGGTACTAGATTGCGGACATATGAAACTCGTCGAACATAAAAGTGATCAAGTTCTATGCCCAACGAGCTCACAGTCACACTCTTAGACAGCTGTTTTAGGAAAAGGCACCATTACAACACTGCGCTGGCCAGGCACTGGCGTTGATGCATTTTACCTAAATTACATCAAGCTAAATTATAAACAAGCAAGTAAACTTTGTACAAAAGTGCCCCTGAGGAATGCCGTTTTATGAAGTAACACCAAAGTTCAGTATGTTGCAAGGCAGACCAAACTGTAGGTGCCACCAAAAACAACTTTTAAACAGTAAGTACATTTTCCAGGAGTTCAAAGAAAAGAAAAACAGATGTTACATGTTAAATTCTACTGAGAAAACAACATCACATTACCACACCCATCTCACAGCAATCTTTAGTAAACAAAACTGGTTCCCCATGACACACCTCTGCGAGAATCAGGAGAGCACAGGAGAGGGGAAAATATCAGGCCCCCAAAAACAACGGGTGGATAGGCACATAAATCTTGTTGGTGGGACTGCGGCCGTAAAACCCTGGAGTCATCACTGAAGACCCCCAAAAGGTGGACCTCCCAGGCCGTCACCTACATGTCATTCCAAGGACCCTGGAGTCACCCCAGCGGTGATCCAAAAAGGAAAAATTGAAAAAGAGTCCTGGAGAACCAAAACACCTCGGATCAAAAGACATGACCCAAACAGTGGAGGGCATCACCGCCAGCCCCACATTCACTAAAACGTTAGGTCCAACAGTCCCTATACCAACATAAAACTGAGGCGAGGCATTCCAGCAAACACCTAAAAAACGTAGCATACCTTACCTAGGCATGGCCTTTGATGTGACTACCCCCCTAAATACACACACACTAGGGAATCCTGATACCTCCAGCTCCAGCTCAACCTGCCCTTCTCCTTTGGGTGGTCCAGGGTTCCATCTACTCGTCTACCGCAAATCACTGCAAAATAAGAATAGATAAGTGATTTATACACTACATTGTGCACTTTAAACACAAGACAAGGTATTAGCAACCACATTCTCCGCTCCCTTCACATAATGAATCACCAGATTAAGAGGTTGGAGAAACAAGGCCCACCTCGTAAGTCTCTGATTGTGGTTTCTCATTAAGTGAAGGAAACGTAAAGGAATATGGTCACTATACACAATTAAAGGGTGAACTGATTTAGATATATGCACCTCAACATGTTGCACTGCCAACACTAAAGCAAAAACCTCCTTTTCTATGGAGGTATAACTTCTTTGGTGCCTGCTACTTTTTGCTGAGAAGCAGCCGAGTGGCATTACTTCTCCTGCTCTACCCTGCAACAAGACTGACCCAACCTCTGTATCATTTTGCAAAACCCGGGGTGGGTAACTCAGGATTACACATAAAAGATCTTGAGGGTTAATGGCATACAAAAGGTACATGGACAGAGATATTAAAGTTACAAATACGGGTGTGTCCTTGGCACACATGGTCGTGGGAAGCAGATGACGCACCCACTGTTCATTCACACAATTTGCATGTAGTTCATAAAGAGGAGACAAAACCTTAGTTTTTAACTGTACCTGGCGGCAGTCAGTGCACGTTTTCAAGGTATCACCTAGTGTGAGACCAGTAAAAAACTATGTCCACCGACTCTCGCTGGAATAAAACACAGTCTCTAGAAATAAACACTTCACTTCCTTCAAGGAACCTATTTCACCCCAGTTTACATCATGCCAGGCCTGCTGATATTTCACAAATTCGGAAACCTCTACCTCATGGGGTTTAACTTGGCCCCATTTTTCAGCATCCCAAAACTCTTTCACTAAGGTGCACCATGGCTGAGCCAACACTTCAACCAGTCTTTCAGAAGATCCAAATCTTCCACAATCTCTTACAATTTTCCTGCTTACATTATCTTTCTCAGGGACTTTATCCATCATCATTTTGAAGTCACCACACAGTTCCATCATAGCCTTCCCAGGACCCGGTTCCAATGCCAATCCCATCTCTCCAGCTTCCAGAATGTGTAGCACCACCTCATAGTCCCATGTCATCCTGGGCGGACTGGCAGACTGGTGCACTAGTGCCATCGACCTCATCTTAGCCAAGAATTTTCTGAAACCGAGAAAAAACACCGCTGGGGAAACATCACCATCCTCACGTAGCACATGACTTAATGATTCCAGAGTGCTTCCCCACACGGTAATGAAAGGGAGGGGAATTCCCTCCTCCCAGTCCTTCTGGTACTGGGGAAAACAAATATGCATTGCCCTGAGAGACTGGGAAAACCATGGAGCTTTTCTTTGACTCCTAGGATGATATACATTGGTAAATTTTACCTCAAGTAGGTCTCTCAAAACTACATGACATTTCATAAAATATGACTTCTGGGTGATTTGTGCAAAGCCTAAGAGACAAAAATATTTCACCAGAAATCTCATAACCACACACACAAAATTATTCAGAAAGGGTACAGACTCTGGTAACCTGTTAGAAAAGGAATTTATTAATAAACACTGATTATTTAGCTCTCCCGTCTTAACACTGAAATGCCGTTCCTTCAGAATCTGTAAAAAATACTGACAAAGACTCTTTAATAGTTCTGCCGCGTCCACGTAAGCACAGGTCCTCTTAAAAAGTCTTGCTCATTTGATCAACTCTGCAAAATAAACACTTGGTAAATTTGGGAACCACATCCTCCGCGACAACTGATAAATGAATAGCGTTCCGGAGGTCACAACCTTCCCTGGCCTCACTCAGCTGCTGCAGAGTCAGGGGATTTTTTTCCACATCAGCACCAAGACCACTTCTCCAACCGAGTTCCGGTTGAGCCGGTTCATCACTGCTCAGTCTCTCCTGCAGGTCAGACTCAATGAACAGGCTCCCCATGACCAAACCATCACCACAGTGTGCAGAAGGGTCACAGGGAGGCACAGCTCCTGCCTTGTTCCCCTGTTTAGTCCGAAAGCACATTGAAAAATTTTCAGGTACCGTTGCGCCAATTGGGTCATTACCACCTTGTAAAGCAGGGTCCTGCAAAACCAAATATTCCTCACTTTTGAGGAGTCCCACAACATTGTTGCCTAGTAGAAGGTCAACTCCTGCAAAAGGTACATCTTCTGCAATACCTACAGGTAGGTACCCAGACTGGTACTCAGACTCTATCCATAACCTGTGCACTGGAGTCCTGACAGGGACTCCAGTTATCCCTTTAAGAAAAATGTCCAATCCGGTGTAGGTGTCATCCGACACTGGCAATACACCCCTGCGAAGCAAGGTGTATGTGCTGCAAGTGTCCCTCAAAGACATAACACCCATGACCCTACCTTCATTTTGGTGTAAGGCCACAGTAGACTTACTTGAATAGACCTTCATCCGAGGGTCAAAGACAGCTGGTCTTCTTTGGATACCTTGGGGCAAGACTACAATGCAAGCCACATCATGGGTAATCGGTGTATTTACTGGAGAAGCATCTGCCGCAGCCTGGTCCCTAAGCATCTTTCGACAATATGGCTGCAGGTGGTCCTGTTTATTGCAATATGTACAGTGATAAGGTTTAAAGGCCCCCTGCCCATCTGACCTAGGTTGGATCCCTTGGTTCTGGGGAACTGGGCTCGTCCCACCTGTTCCTTGTAGTCCTGGACCTGTGACAGCTAACTTAAAACCTCCTCGAGTGGGTACTGGAAAATTAGGGTTATTAAAACTCTTGTGGTTATTAGGCTGATAAATGGGTGGCTTAAACTTCTGAAATTTCTTATTCCTATTTGTGGGTGGAGAAAACTTACCATTATTAGTATGTGGGGTGTGGTAACTACTACCAAATTTTTGGTTAGCTAAAAATCTGTCACCCAGCTCTAAAGCATTATTAAAATCATCAAGATCCTTCTCCTCAAGATATGCCTTAAGGTCAGGAGGAACATTTCTCAAAAGATCCTCTAACAAAATTAAGGTAATTACACCTTCATAATTGCCTACCACCCCCTTTGAGCGACACCACCTATTTAGAAGTGACATCTTCTCCTTACCATATTCCACCAAAGACTGCCCTGACTGAAACTTTAGTCCTCTGAATTTCTGCCTGTACCTTTCCGGCAACATTTGATATGCCAGTAAAACTACCTCTTTTAGCTTATGATAATCAGAAAAGGCAGATCCTTCTAAAGAACTAATAGCATGTAACCCTTTACCAACTAATTGGGTTCACGCTAATGTCGCCCATTCCTTTTCCGGCCAAATTTGGGATTTGGCCGTACTTTCAAATAACAGAAAAAACTGGTCTGGGTCTTTCTCTAGGAATTTGGGCACAAATTTTATGGCTTTATCCAAATGAAAAACATCTACCCTTGTGTCTGTGTCTGGGTGAGAAGCAAGCTGCCTCTCTTTAGCTCTTTCTTGAGCCCTAAGCTCCTCTAAGGCTCTCTGTTCCTGGATCTTTGTGCGCTCAATCCTTAACCGTTCCTTTTCTTCTGCAACTAGGGTTAATTTCATTTGTAAAATTACTACTTCCTTATCCAGGTCCCTATCATGGGGATGTGATGCAATGTCACCTTCCAAATGCATGTCATCCTCAGAATTTTCACCAGTGCCAGCCATTTTTAGAAATAATAGCACCAAATCTTACTACCAGCCACAGAACTTACTGATATAAAATAATAAAGCACACAGCAAGGTACATATACTGAAGCAGTATATTCACAAGGAGTTGTCATGTGACTCCCTCAAATTAAACAGGATTGCACACAAAAAGAAAATGCTGGCAGAAAAAAAAAAATAAGAGCTACTGCACCTGCAAAGGTAAATTATTTCCAGAAATTTAGGTGAACATATCCCCCTAAAATCAGCAAGATTGTACCTGCAAGGGTAAATTATGCACAAAATATCAAGTATTAATAACACCCTAAAAATCAACAATATGGTACAGAAAGGTAAATGATTTATAGAGTATTAATTAATAATAACACCCTAAAACCAGCAATATTATACAGAAAGGTAAATTATTCACAGGGTATTAATTAATAATAACACCCTAAAAACCAGCAATGTTGCACACAAAAGTAAATTATTCACAGGGTATTAGTTAATAATAACACCCTAAAAACCAGCAATATTACAAACAAAGGTAAATTATTATTTTAGTGTGAGTGTTATAGTGAATGCTTCCTCTGACCAACCCAGTAAACAATGATTATTGACTTTCCAGGTTGCAAACTTGAATTACCACATAAAATTTGATAATTCTCCCATATACAGGCCCCCATGTTACGCAAAAATGTGGGATAGCTAGGGGCTTGAGCCTGGTCTAAGGGCAAAGGTAAAAGTTACACACATCTCAAGCCCAAACAGGCCACCCCGGGCTATCCCAGTCAAAAACAGAAAGCGCTAAACCAGTATGTGTTACTTCAAGGGGTTGGTTAACGGAGGGTTAGGCAAAAATCCCAATTAGGAAAATATATCTATTTAATCACCATAACATAAAAACCTTAATTCTAAACGCCCAAATGAGGGTACACACAGCTGGCTGGAGGTTCTGCCACCATAACACTAGGCTTCCGTCAGCGACAGGCCGTCAATGCACTACAAACCTCATTTCTTACTTCATCACTCATCCCACAGCACCCTGACCATGTCAGAGCCTGGGTGAACATACAGGTAAGCCATATGAAAGCCTATGGCTTGAGTTGGATAAACAAAATGAGTGTACAACTACAAACTTAACTTAAATACACAGCATCTCCGACGCCAGCCTCTACACACCATGCTAACGTTACGTGACTCCCTCCCCACGCTTACTCTGCGTACCCAAACATCCTTGGAAAATAAATCATTAACACAATTTCTTTATAATTACAGTTAGAGTACTTTACAGTACCCCTAAATGCACATTATCAATTATAAAATTATTCCTTACAACTACAATATTCATATTGCAGTTAGAATGATAACAAATTCTCACTATAGGCAGCACACTCCACCAATATTCAATACACTAAACCTATTCACCATACAAAACATTCATACTTATTACTGCACCTATTACATACATAGAACACTTAACTCTGATATTAACCCTCCCCTCAAACATCTCCTTGCCAACCTCAACAGAACACATGACCATAACACAAGGCACAGATCACTCTTTGATGTTCCTCGTGTCCATCTCACACTATGCAAAAACTCAATGCACATAAAAGGCCCTAAAATCTGGAACTCATTACCTGTAAATATAAAAGAAACACTACCTGTTTATAAATTCAAGTCTCTTCTCAAAGATCACTTACTCACCCAAAACCAAATAAATACTGAATAACTGAACCTTATAAATTGTATATCTTAAATGTTTCTCACAATTATATCACATAAATGTTAAACCTAAAACCCAATCTAACTTTATTATTTTTTAAATACACTACCTAACAGAATACTCCATTCTACTGAATGTACAACAATGCATACAACCATATGACCTGTCTTTGTAATACTCACTTGTGCTTTATAGTAATCTGTTTACATTAAAGTTTTATCACCGATGTCATCATTGCTTAGTTCATCTTAAGTTAATTTTAAGCCAGCCCGTAATGCTATGCATAGTATAAGTGGCTTTGGCATACTGCTCTTTTCTGTATTTTTTGTACCTCTGTATGTGTGCACAAATTTTTAAATAAATAAATAAATAAATAAATAAATAAATAAATTATGGCACACTTCACCACTATATGTACAGTACGATGTCATGCAGAACCCTGCATAACAGTCTCCTACCGGGGGATGCATGAGGGTAGGTTGGTTTAGGCTCCTTGGTTGTGTGGATGGTGGGAGGGCTATGAATGGAGTGGGAAGGAGATGCATGATGAATTTGGCAACCTATGGTTATGTTCACTGCATACAGGATAATCTTTAAACCATGATAACTAAATCTTGAGATCTCGGGTGTAGCGCAATATGATCTTAATTTTGCACCCAAGTTTAACTTGATCGTTGTTCAACTTTTGTTTGTGAGGTGCTGTGACCCTGCATAGTTGCTTTGTGGTAGAAAATTTCTGCTTTTCTGTATAAAAGTTAGTGGTTGGTTAACAACAGGAATCCGGTGTTAACTACAGTTTTGGGTTGCATTTAACCCAGGTACATTTTATTGCTGTCAACAAAATTTGTATTGTTACTTAGGTTAGCTGTGTTTATTCATGAATTCATGATCTTTGTAGTGTCAGGCTTCGTCAATTTTATTATCACATAAATGGCATCTTTCTCTAGTGTACCTAACCTTGTATATGTGTGCGTTGTAATGACATATGAATATTATGGTGAATTGTGAGGTATTGGTTAGGAGTGGCAATTTTTTATTGTGCAATGCCCATAATGGGGATTGAGTAAGATTAGTCAACCGGTTTTGTTCTTTAGTGTTATTGCTGAGAAAATAAGGACGGAACATGTATGAACCTGTATGTGAATTTTTTAATTATATGACTATTGTATGTGCATAATGAATCTTTATTCTCATGATAATGTTCAGTATTACATCATTGTATTCTGTACTGGTAATGGTATTGATGTCCTACGTGGGACCCAAGGCCATGTACACTTGCTGACATATTATTGTATATTGTTTTTGATGGACGTACAGTATAAGGCTGTGTAACCCTGTAATTAGGATAGGTGGTGAGAGATAAAAGGAAAAAGGGGGGGGTAGCATGCGCCTGCACGAAGTTGTAAGTGCGGTGAGTCTCTCGCCAATGAGATTATAATTATAAGAAAGATTAGGAGCTAATTAATTATTTTTTATTTTATCTTTTAGACTGTTAAAAAAAACAAAAAAAACAAAAAAAACAAAAAAAACAAAAAAAAACAAAAAACAAAAGTTTTGTAGCGGTTTTTTGTTAGTGATGCAGATGTTGTAGCACTTATATATGTCTTCATATTTTGTGATTTGAGTCACTCGTGTATGATATACAAGTATATTGTATACTGAGGGGTTTTAAAAAAACAAAATACAAAAATTCGGGGATGAATAACTACAGAATATTTTGGTGTATTAAATGCTAATATTACAATATAAATTGAGAGTCCAAAGCATTAGTGCACATAGAAAGTTTTGTATGTACAGTCTTATGAGTTAAGGGCACGTAAGTAGGGTAGGATAGTAGTAATTTTTGATGTATGGTATTTGTTAATTATAAGGAATTTTTTTTTTCTTTGTAAATGTTTCATGGTTTGTGATCACGTCAATTATGTGTGATATACATGTCTACTGTATACTGTGTTTTTAAATAAAGTATAAAAAAAAATCACTGTATCCAAGATATTCACAAAATTCTATGACCACCTAACTCACACACACCTCACTTTACTTTGAACACCTTCAAAACACTCTCATACATCATCATTTGAGACCACCTTTTCTCAATATCTCTTAAGAAATATTCTCTCATCGACAACCTTTATCATCTCATTACAGAACAACCCCAAGATTACTTCGAACACTCTCATAAATCATTTGAATACTCACATAAACACATTTGAACATTTCCAAACAACACTGAAGCACTTCCAAAATATCATTTTGAATACTCCCAAATAAGATTTGTCATCTCTAATTCATCTACACTTACACATTTCATTAGCTGAAATTACAACTCATCCACCACACCTCCCTCAGTCTCCAGACTTTACATCATTATCACAAAAACTAACACGTACACTTATGACATGAGACATTTTACCAAAACTACACAAACACACCCACACACACAGCACACTTTACTTTGTACAACACCAAAAAACAACATCAATTACCTTTGATTACTCCAAAAACATCATTTGAACACATTCAAAAACATCAACAAACTCCTTTGAATACTCCCAAAACACCACTGAATACTACCAAAACAGCACCGAATACTGCCCAAATAACACTAAAAATCACCAGAAACTAAGATCAACACCACCAACTAACTCCCATTTTATAGAAATCCCCTCAAATCACTATAACCAAGACGATCCCACTCACCTCAGTCTATTATATAACATGAGCGCAAAAAAAAAAATACTCATAAATCATTTTGAATACTCACAAAAAACACCTTTGAACATTTCCAAACATCACCGAAACACTTACAACAGGATCGCCACCAACTGAAAACATTACATATACACACACACTCACAAAAAAAAAAAACTAAGACATCCATCAACTATCATCAATGACCACTAAGAGGCCTGAGCTTGCTACCATCTGCAGCTCATAAGACTGCCATCCCCACGAGCCCCTTTGAAGCGGGGTAGATGGCAGACCAGAGGCCTAGCTTCTCCCTACGAGCCCCGTGAGGGCAGGGAATGTGGCTAGGCCTGGGGACACTTGGTCCCAAAGATGAGGAAGTACTGTACCTCCTCCCATGGGAGACTTAAGTCTCGAGACACTCCCCAGATAGGGAGCCAAGGCCGGGTCACCACTACTTGGAAAAGACCCGGGCCGGGAGAATACCGGCGCATAAAAAAAAAATAAAAAGACCACATACCTCAAAACCACTAAGATCGCAGAAAACACTCGCAAAAAACACCTTTGGACATTTCCAAACATCACCGAAACACTTACAACAGGATCACCACCAACTGAAAACATAACATGCACACACACACACACACACACACACACAAACTAAGTCATTCATCAACTATCATCAATGACCACTCATTTTTATAAACATTCACACAAAAAATCACAATCACCAACTCCAAATAATATCTAATACACTCCCCTCACTACCACCAACACATACCAGCAGAGATAGGGATACCTCCCATGACATCACACTCCATCCTGTGTTTACTTGGCGATCAGCGACGTCACACCCCACTTTTACTTCATTTAACTTAACGAGAGGAAGTTACTTGTTTCAGCCTGTTATATCTCCAATATCTAAGATCACCACAATCAAGACGTTTACCAAATTCTATAACCCCAACACTAAGATCTCACATTTTTGTACACATTCTCTTAAAACATCATCATAACGAAGATCACTAAAACTATCTATACTTTTACTAAGATCACATAACATTTTGTCTTCTCTAACTCACCCACCAATTTACATTCTCATTCACACATTTCATTAACCGAAATTACATCTCATCCACCAAACTCCTCCCTCATTCTCCAGACTTTACATCACTAGCACAAAAAAAAAAACTAACTCATACACTTATGACATGAGACATTACCATAACGAACACTGACTAACTTTGAACCAACTCTGAACAACACCAAAACACCACTGAACATCTTCAAAAAAATACTCTGCACATCATTTGAACACCTTCAAAAACAACATCAAACACCTCCGAATACTCCCAAAACACTACTGATTACTACCAAATCACCACTGAATACTACCAAAACACCGTCAAAATCACCAGAAACTAAGTTTAGCATCACCAACTAACACCCATTTTATAGAAATCCCCTCAAATCACTATATCCAAGAACTCCCTCCCCATGGGCGCAAAAAAAAAAAAATGTGAAGACACACCTAATACACAGACAGTACATGATCACCATCAAGTGAAAACATATCTTGTACACACATAAATCTGAGACAACGACCAACAACAAACACCCATATTCACTTACCTCAAAAACCACTAATATCACAGAAAACACTCATTTTTTATACACAACCACACAAAAAATCATATTTGACTATAAGCGCACTCACCTCACTACCATCAACACACGATGTCACACCCCACGGGACCGGCGAGGTCACCTCCAGTGACGTCACACTCCCATCTGTGTTTACTTGGTGGTCAGTAACATCACGCCCAACCCACCTTGTTTTAACCTGTTGTACCCACAATATCTAAGAACACTATAACCAAGACGATTACCAGATTTTATGACCCCACCACTAAGATCACAGAAAACACTCATTTTTATATACATTCACACAAAAATCACGATCACCAATTCCATATAATGTTCACCATCATCTATCAACACTCATCACCAAGATCACCAAAAATCTAAGATCATGCATCTCAAAACTACTATGATCACTGAAAACACATTTTTTTAAACATTCGCACAAAAATAAGACACACAAAAATACCACGACACTTCCACCAACATCTATAACATAACATGAGCACTATAACATATCACCATCACCAAAAAAAAAAAAAAAATAATACACAGACACCCACAACTTATACATTTCAATCACAAATTTAAGACATGAGACATACACAATAAATCTAAGACATTCACCTCCAACTTAGACATACACATCATAACTAAGACATACACCAAAACCTATACTTGACATATTGACAATAATTATAAGACATAAGCACAAAAAAATTTACCATGTCATGAGACATTACCAGAACTAAGTCACACACCTCCAACTAATACACAATCACTTTACTAAGTTCATGTTAACTATTCATCAACAAAAAATATTAATACAATTTACCCACCAAATTTATGTTATAATCATCAAAACATAAAATTGTTTTACACATTTTTTCTCAAACTGAATATTCACACAACATTTATTATTTCTCACCTATGTTACATATCACATTTCTCATCCATATCATCCCTAAAACATCCTTCCTTATTCATCCGTATATCACCTAGAGATGTTTTTAACCCCGACGACCCATCATGACACTAGGAGCCAGAGTGTAGTAGGTGGTGTTGGAGTGGTGATGGTTGCTCTGGCTCCTACGTCGTGATGGGTCGTCGGGGTTAAAAACATCTCTAGGTGATATACGGATGAATAAGGAAGGATGTTTTAGGGATGATGAGGGTGAGAAATGTGATATGTAACATGATGAGAAATGATAAATGTGGTATGAATATTCCTTTTGAGAAAAAAATGTGTAAAACAATTTTATGTTTTGATGATCATAACATAAATTTGGTGGGTAAATTGTATTAATATTTTTTGTTGATGAATAGTTAACATGAACTTAGTAAAGAGATTGTGTATTAGTTGGAGGTGTGTGACTTAGTTCTGGTAATGTCTCATGACATGCTAAATTTTTTTGTGCTTATGTCTTATAATTATTGTCAATATGTCAAGTATAGGTTTTGGTGTATGTCTTAGTTATGATGTGTATGTCTTAGTTGGAGTTGAATGTCTTAGATTTATTGTGTATGTCTCATGTCTTAAATTTGTGATTGAAATGTATAAGTTGTGGGTGTCTGTGTATTATTTTTTTTTTTTTTTTGGTGATGGTGATATGTTATAGTGCTCATGTTATGTTATAGATGTTGGTGGAAGTGTCGTGGTATTTTTGTGTGTCTTATTTTTGTGCGAATGTTTAAAAAAATGTGTTTTCAGTGATCATAGTAGTTTTGAGATGCATGATCTTAGATTTTTGGTGACCTTGGTGATGAGTGTTGATAGATGATGGTGAACATTATATGGAATTGGTGATCGTGATTTTTGTGTGAATGTATATAAAAATGAGTGTTTTCTGTGATCTTAGTGGTGGGTCATAAAATCTGGTAATCGTCTTGGTTATAGTGTTCTTAGATATTGTGGGTACAACAGGTTGAAACAAGGAGGGTTGGGCGTGATGTTACTGACCACCAAGTAAACACAGATGGGAGTGTGACGTCACTGGAGGTGACCTCGCAGGTCCTGTGGGGTGTGACATCGTGTGTTGGTGGTAGTGAGGTGAGTGCGCTTAAATATAGTCAAATATGATTTTTTGTGTGAATGTGAATAAAAAATGAGTGTTTTCTGTGTTATTAGTGGTTTTTGAGGTAAGTGAATTTGGGTGTTTGTTGTTGGTGGTTGTCTTAGATTTACGTATGTACAAGATGTTTTCACTTGATGGTGATCATGTACTAAGTGTCTGTGTATTAGGTGTGTTCATGTTTTTTTTTTTTTTTTTTTTTTGTGCCCATGGGGAGGGAGTTCTTGGATATAGTGGTTTGAGGGGATTTCTATAAAATGGGTGTTAGTTGGTGATGCTAAACTTAGTTTCTGGTGATTTTGACGGTGTTTTGGTAGTATTCAGTGGTGATTTGGTAGTAATCAGTAGTGTTTTGGGAGTATTCAGAGGTGTTTGATGTTGTTTTTGAAGGTGTTCAAATGATGTGCAGAGTATTTTTTTGAAGATGTTCAGTGGTGTTTTGGTGTTGTTCAGAGTTGGTTCAAAGTTAGTCAGTGTTAGTTATAGTAATGTCTCATGTCATAAGTGTGTGAGTTAGTTTTTTTTTTTTTTTTTTTTGTGCTAATGATGTAAAGTCTGGAGAATGAGGGAGGAGTTTGGTGGATGAGATGTAATTTCGGTTAATGAAATGTGTGAATGAGAATGTAAATTGGTGGGTGAGTTAGAGAAGACAAAATGTTATGTGATCTTAGTAAAAGTATAGATAGTTTTAGTGATCTTCGTTATGATGATGTTTTAAGAGAATGTGTACAAAAATGTGTGATCTTAGTGTTGGGGTTATAGAATTTGGTAAACGTCTTAATTGTGGTGATCTTAGATATTGGAGATATAACAGGTTGAAACAAGTAACTTCCTCTCGTTAAGTTAAATGAAGTAAAAGTGGGGTGTGACGTCGCTGATCGCCAAGTAAACGCAGGATGGAGTGTGATGTCATGGGAGGTATCCCTATCTCTGCTGGTATGTGTTGGTGGTAGTGAGGGGAGTGTATTAGATATTGTTTGAAGTTGGTGATTGTGATTTTTTGTGCGAATGTTTATAAAAATGAGTGGTCATTGATGATAGTTGATGGATGAGTTAGTTTTTTTTTTCTTTTGTGTGTGTGTGTGTGTGTGCGCATGTTATGTTTTCAGTTTGTGGTGATCCTGTTGTAAGTGTTTCGGTGATGTTTGGAAATGTCCAAAGGTGTTTTTTGCGAGTGTTTTCTGCGATCTTAGTGGTTTCGAGGTAAGTGGTCATTGATGATAGTTGATGGATGTCTTAGTTTTTTTTTTTTTTTTTTTGAGTGTGTGTACATGTTATGTTCTCATTTGGTGGCGATCCTGTTGTAAGTGTTTCGGTGATGTTTGGAAATGTTCAAAGGTGTTTTTTGTGAGTATTCAAAATGATTTATGAGTATTTTTTTATTTTTGCGCTTATGTTGTATAATAGACTGAGGTGAGTGGGATCGTCTTGGTTATAGTGATTTGAGGGGATTTCTATAAAATGGGAGTTAGTTGGTGGTGTTGATCTTAGTTTCTGGTGATTTTTAGTGTTATTTGGGCAGAATTCGGTGCTGTTTTGGTAGTATTCAGTGGTGTTTTGGGAGTATTCAAAGGAGTTTGTTGATGTTTTTGAATGTGTTCAAATGATGTTTTTAGAGTAATCAAAGGTAATTGATGTTATTTTTTGGTGTTGTACAAAGTAAAGTGGGGTGTGTGTGTGTGGGTGTATTTGTGTTAGTTTTGGTAAAATGTCTCATGTCATAAGTGTATGCGTTAGTTTTTGTGATAATGATGTAACAACTGAAGCTAAATCTTGTTTATAAAATTGCTCACAAACAGTGTCCAGAATATCTTGCTGTCAATTTTGTCAAAGTTGGGAACCAAAGCAATCATAGTACTAGGGGGAGAGAGCACAACTTTGCAGTACCCACAGTCATTGGCCAGGCTTCAAACACCTTATATTGTACAGCAATAAAGGAATGGAACAGACTACCCACACATGTCAAAGCCAGTCATAGCATGAACCAGTTCAAGAAGAGTGCCAAAAAGTGTCTGATGAATGAAGCAACAGAAAGGGAGGGGAATGATTTTCTATTTTTTATCTAACATACCTGTAAATTTTACCTTATTCCTAGTAATGACCCTCGTATTGTAGATAGTCTTAATGACCCTCGTGTAGTAGATAGTCTTAATGACCCTCGTATTGTAGATAGTCTTAATGACCCTCGTGTAGTAGATAGTCTTAATGACCCTCGTATTGTAGATAGTCGTAATGACCCTCGGGTAGTAGATAGTCTTAATGACCCTCGTATTGTAGATAGTCTTAGTGACCCTCGTGTAGTAGATAGTCTTTTTAGTATGATAATAAGATGTTATCTTCATTATATAATAATAAGAAAATATTATAACCTTTATGTTATAATAATAAGGTACAAGGACCACAATGGAAATAAGTCACTCTGTCTGACTTTTTTGGGTTATCCCAGGTTCTCTACACATATGCTGCTATGTATGATAATTCTATGTAACTGTATTTGTGTATACCTGAATAAACTTACTTAAAAAAAAAAAAAAAAAAAAAAAAAAAAAAGTCTGGCGACTGAGGGAGGTGTGGTGGATGAGTTGTAATTTCAGTTAATGAAATGTGTAAGTGTAGATAAATTAGAGATGATAAATCTTATTTGGGAGTATTCAAAATGATATTTTGGAAGTGCTTCAGTGTTGTTTGGAAATGTTCAAAGGTGTTTATGTGAGTATTCAAATGATTTATGAGAGTGTTCGAAGTAATCTTGGGGTTGTTCTGTAGAGAGATGATAAAGGTTGTGGATGAGAGAATATTTCTTAAGAGAGATATTGAGAAAAGGTGGTCTCAAATGTTGATGTATGAGAGTGTTTTGAAGGTGTTCAAAGTAAAGTGAGTTGTCTGTGTGTGTGTGTGTGTGTTAGGTGGTCATAGAGTTTTGTGAATATCTTGGTTACAGTGATTTTAGTGGATTTGAGATGGGTGATGAGATGCATTTATGGATGTGAAATGTGATTTTTGTGTTTGATCTGAAAAGGTGTGTTGGGAGACGGGTGAGTGGGTGTGAAGAAATGTGGGTGAGATGGAGAGGGGTATGGGGAGGGTTGTATTAAAAATTTAATGAAATATGGGGGGATTTTACTGAAAATAAAGGTAATGTGTGAATATTATAAAAGAAATTATAGAAGTGAAAAATTTGGAGTGTGTAGAAACATGTCGCAGTAGTTGGTAGTGAGATGATTAGATGTTGTGAGTATAATATTAATTTATGTGGATACAAGGAGATGGGTATGGAGAGGATTTTATTAGGATTTTAGTAATGTAGGGAGGAATGTGTATTACATTTAAGATTCAATAAAAAGAAGGGGAAAAATTTGTATCGAAAGAGGAAAAATTGTGAATAAATTGGTAAGTGATGAGGGTTGTGGGTATTGTTGTCGAACTAGAGATATCGAAAAAGATGTTATAAGTGGGTTGTTGTTGTGGGTGTTGTGGGTTGTAAGTGTTGTGGGTTGTGGGTATTGTTGCCGAACTAGAGATACCGAAAAAATGTTATAAGTGGGTTGTTGTTGTGGGTGTTGTGGGTTATGAGTGTTGTGGGTTGTGGGTGTTGTGGGTTGTGGGTATTGTTGTCGAACTAGAGATACCAAAAAAGATGTTATAAGTGGGTTGTTGTTGTGGGTGTTGTGGGTTATGAGTGTTGTGGGTTGTGGGTGTTGTGGGTTGTGGGTATTGTTGTCGAACTAGAGATACCAAAAAAGATGTTATAAGTGGGTTGTTGTTGTGGGTGTTGTGGGTTGGAAGTGTTGTGGGTTGTGGGTATTGTTGCCGAACTAGAGATACCAAAAAAGATGTTATAACTGGGTTGTTGTTGTGGGTGTTGTGGGTTATGAGTGTTGTTGATTGTGGGTGTTGTGGGTTGTGGGTATTGTTGTCGAACTAGAGATACCAAAAAAGATGTTGTAAGTGGGTTGTTGTTGTGGGTGTTGTGGGTTATGAGTGTTGTGGGTTGTGGGTGTTGTGGGTTGTGGGTATTGTTGTCGAACTAGAGATATTGAAAAAGATGTTATAAGTGGGTTGTTGTTGTGGGTGTTGTGGGTTGTAAGTGTTGTGGGTTGTGGGTATTGTTGCCGAACTAGAGATACCAAAAAAGATGTTATAAGTGGGTTGTTGTTGTGGGTGATGTGGGTTGTGGGTGTTGTGGGTTGTGGGTGTTGTGGGTTGTGGGTATTGTTGTCGAACTAGAGATACCAAAAAAGATGTTATAAGTGGGTTGTTGTTGTGGGTGTTGTGGGTTATGAGTGTTGTGGGTTGTGGGTATTGTTGCCGAACTAGAGATGCTGAATAGTGATTATAAGTTATGGGTTGTTGTTTTGGGTATTGTGGGGTGTGGGTGATGTGGGTTGTGGGTGTTGTGGGATGTGGGTGTTGTGGGTTGTGGGTGTTGTTGTCGAACTAGAGATACCGAAAAAGAGATGATTCTGTTGTAAGTGTTCGTGTGTGTTTGGTTTGTGTTCATGTTTTTTTGCGCTCATGTTATATCTTAGTTGGAGGAGAGTGTACTCGTAGAAATTAGTAATCGTCTTGGTTATAGTGATTTGAGGGGATTTGTGTGAAAATGGGTGTTAGTCTGTTATGTTGATCTTAGTTTATGGTGATTTTGGTGGTGTTTTGAGTGTATTCAGTGGTGTTTTAGTAGTATTCAGTGGTGTATTTGGGAGTACTCAAATGGTGTTTTGAGGCTATTCAAAGGTGTTTTTGAAGGTGTTCAAATGATGTGCAAGAGTATTTATGAAGGTGTTCTGGGAGTATTCAGTGGTGATTTGGCTGTGTTCGAATGATGTTTTTGGAGTATTCAAAGGTAATTGATGGTGTTTTTGGTGTTGTTCAAAGTAAAGTGTTTGAGTTAGTTTTTGTGATACTGTTGTGAAGTCTGGAGACTGAGGGAGGAGTTTGGGTAGTGAGTTGTAATTTAATGAAATAATATAAGTGTAGATAAATTAGAGATGTCAAATCTTATTTGGGAGTATTCAAAATGTTGTCTTGGAAGTGTTTCGGTGTTGTTTGGAAATGTTCAAAGGTATTTTTGTGAGTATTCAATGATTTATGAGAGTATTCGAAGTAATCTGGGGGATGTTTTGTAGTGAGATGATAAAGGTTGTAGATGAATATTTCTTAAGAGATATTGAGAAAAGTGTGTGTGTGTGTGTGTGTGTGTGTGTGTGTGTGTGTGTGCATATTAACTTCGTAATATGTAAAATTGTGACTAGTGAATTTATCGAAAAGTGGTTATAAGTTGTAAGTGTTGTGGTGATTTTTTTCTGATGAAATAGTTAAAACGAGAAAAATTGTGAGTTATGAGTGAAAATTGTGAGATGTTGGTGGGAGAAGGGGTAAGGAGAGAGAGAAGGTTACTTCGTGGGGGAGTGACCTGAGATGTTATCTGAGATCGGTCAGATAAGACTCACCAGACTTTTTCTGATGAAATAGTTAAAACGAGAAAAATGTCTAGACTTGAGGAGAGTGAATCTTTTGTAAAGAAATTGTGGATTGTTGTGGGTATTAACGAAAAAAATGTGAAATTATTTGGGTTATCCTGGGTTAAGAGTGAAAATGTGTAATACTGAGATGGTGACGACGAAGAAGATCCAGAACAAAATGCACAGAATTTCTTCAAGAGAAAAATATGTTGATTTTTGTCAATGAATTGTACCTTTCTTTTCAATGAATTTTTTTTGTTGGATGTATATGAAATGCATTGGTTGTATAATAAATAGTGTTATCCTGCATTTTAAGTTATTGTCTGCTCGACAAGATTCAGCCTGTGTGTGTGTGTGTGTGGTCATCACATGACATCACTGACATAGGGGAAGTCGACAAGATTCAGCCTGTATGTGAGGTCTTCACGTGATGTCACTGACATAGGGGGAAGTCGACAAGATTCAGCCTGTGTGTGTGTGAGGTCATCATGTGACGTCACTGACCGCCGAGTAAACACAGGTGGGGTGGCGTCACACTTGTTTAGACCTGTAGTAAGAGAAAGTACCATGCCCCATAGGAGGAGTTCATTTGAATGCTTACCCCTAGAGGGGGGAATCCAAAAAACTTGATCCGAGGAGATGGAGCAGAAATTTTGGGATGGGGTGAAAGTGGGAAGGAGAACCTCAAAAAAGTTGATATCGAGAAAAACTTGACCCAAGGAGATGGAGGAGAAATACTTGGGTTGGAAGTGGGTGGTGGGAGGTGTGGGGGAGGGTGTTGATCCGAGGAGAATGCAAGAAAATTCGAAACACCATAGGGGGAGTCCATTTTGAATGCTTACCCCCATAGGGGGAAACCAAAAACCTTGATCCAAGGAGATGGAGTCTTTGCATTATTGATATCGAGAAAAACTTGATCCGAGGAGATCATAAGAAATTCGAAACCCCATAGGGAGGAATCCAAAAAAACTTGATCCAAGGAACTGGAGGAGAAATATATGGTTTAGAGGGTGTTGATCCGAGGAGATGGAGCAGGAATATTTGGGGTGGAAGTGGGTGGTGGGAAGTTTGGGGGAGGGTGATGATCCGAGGAATTGGAGCAGGGAATTTGGGATGCAAGTGGGAGTCCATTTTGAGTGCTTACCCCAGAGGGGGGAATCCAAAAAAACTTGATCCAAGGAAGTGGAGTCTTTGTATTATCGAGAAAAACTTGATCCAAGGAGATGGAGCAGAAATATTTGGGGTAGAAGTAGATGGTGGGAGGTGTGGGGGAGGGTGTTGATCCGAGGAATTGGAGCAGGAATTTTGGGATGGGGGTGAAAGTGGGAAGGAGAACCTCAAAAACTTGATTCGAGGAAGTGGAGTCTTTGTATTATTGATATCGAGAAAAACTTGATCCAAGGAGATGGAGCAGGAATTTTGGGATGGAAGTGGGTGGTGGGAGGGATACCCATAGGGGGAAACCCAAAAAATTTGATCCGAGGACATGGAGAGCACAAGAAAATGAAATTCAAAAAAAAAAAAGAAAAAAATCGGAAAAAAAATTCGGGGGGTGGGGGCGATCCGGACGACGCTGCAGAAGGCACGGGGCGGGCGCGAGGGCGGGCGTGGGGCAGGGCGCGGGGCGGCCACGGGTGGGGGCGTGGGTGGGGGGCATGGGTGGGGGGTTGAGGGTGAAGTGGTCGAGGGTGAAGTGGTCAAGGGTGAGGTGGTCGAGGGTGAGGTGGTCGAGGGTGAGGTGGTCGAGGGTGAGGTGGTCGAGGGTGAGGTGGTCGAGGGTGAGGTGGTCGAGGGTGAGGTCAAGGTCATTAGCATAAAGGTGTGAAAAGGAGTCCGCTCAGAGGAGGAGCCATACTGTGGAGACCGTACCGTGGAGACTGCTGAGAGGAGGAGACCACTGAGAGGAGGAGACCGCTGAGAGGTAGGAGCCACTCAGAAGAAAACTTCACTACTCATATCATTCCCCGCATCCTAGAATAACACCAGTAACTATAATCAAGTTTATTGATATCGTTCCCAGAATCCTGGAATAATACCAGTAGCTAGGATCAAGGTTATTGATATCATTCCCAGCATCCAGGAATAACTCCAGTAAATATGATCAATGTTATTTATATCATTCCCAACATCTTGGAATAACACCAGTAAATATGGTCAAGGTTATTGATATCTTTCCCAGCATCCTGGAATAACACTATTAACTATAATCAAGGTTATTGCTATCATTCCCAGCATTCTGGAATAACACCAGTAAATATGATCAAGGTTATTGATATAATTTCAAGCCTCCTGGAATAACACCAGTAACTATAATCAAGGTTATTGGTACTTCCAGCATCCTGGAATAACACCACGACACTGGAGAGTGAAATTCAAGTGTTTATATCCATATTTATCTTAATTTATACTTGAAACATTAAGAATTATTTATTCTCGTCATATTACGTGAAAATTTCAGTTTACATCTGGATAATAATAATAATAATAATAATAATAATAATAATAATAATAATAATAATAATAGTAATATAATATCTTTATTTTCTACAAATACATGTACAAGGTATACAGACCATAGCTGACATCAATGACATACCACTATATAGAGGTCCCTTTTATGTCCCAAGGATGCCAACCACACCAGAATATGACCCATTAACACACAGAATATGACCCAAACCAGTCCACTAACACCCAGGATGTGACCTACACCAATCCACTAACACCCAGGATGTGACCCACACTAGTCTACTAACACCCAGGATGTGACCCACACCAGTTCACTAACATCCAGGATGTGACCCACACTAGTCTACTAACACCCAGTATGTGACCCGGACCAGTCCAATAACACCCAGGATGCGACCCACAATAATCCACTAACACCCAGGATGCCACCCACACCAGTCCACTAACTCCCAGGATGTGACCCACACCAGTTCACTAACACCCAGGATGTGACCCACACCAACCCACTAACATCCAGGATGTGACCCACACCAATCTACTAACACCCAGGATGTGACCCACACCAACCCACTAACACCCAGGGTGTGACCCACACTAATCCACTAGAACTCAGGATGTGACCCACAACAGTCCACTAACACCCAGGTACCCATTTTACTGATGGGTGAAAATAGACAACCAGTGTAAAGAAACACGTCCGATGTTTCCACCCCTTAACCGGGAATCGAATCGGATCCTCACAGTGAGCAATTTAGGATCAAACTAGAAAGCACTCTAAAGACCTTGAGTAAATGATCTGGAGGGAGCAGAGTGGTTGTTGAGTGCCTTGATTCAGAATAAATTGAACTATAAGACAGTTGAGTGGCTGTCTAACAAATATCACAGGGGTTTCTTCTGATTGGAGGAGATAAGAGTGGGCTTGCAGGAGTTAATTGCCCAATTACATACCAGCCAACCCATTACCTCTAGGAATACCACGTCTACAAACCCCAGTGCACCTGTCAAGTTTTACAAAAGGAAAATTTATCCCAATATCAATAATCATAAATCACCTACTAAAAGGGGTTAAATAGGCACATATCAAGTTACAGGGACCAGTAATAGTGATTCTTCACATCAAAGGGTAACCCAGTTGATAAGAGGTCAGGCAAAGAAAAGAGAGACTGTATCTTCTGCAATGATACTCATTTCTTTAAGAATTGAAATGCCTATAATTCATGGGATGTTAAAGTGGAAAGATTGGAAGAGCTTGCTAGATGTATTAGGTGTCTAGGTAATCATAATGTAATGGATTGCTTGCTAAATTGAACCATTGTTATCAGTGTAACAAGGGAAGGTACCACATAGCTATGTGTAAGGGTGGATCTAATTTTAATAATGGTAACAATAGTAATGATAGTGATAATAACCCGGACCCCTCAGTAGCCAACATAGAGATTGCAGCTAATGGCAGTAATGATGGCCTAGCTGAGGTAGCTTCACCTGTGTTGGATGTGGTGATTAATGATAAATGGCATAAATCCCAAACTGTAACAGCATTACTGGATCAGCGATCACAATGTACTTCCATAAAACGTAATTGCCTCAATGGGATGAAGGTACAAATGGTAGATCCTGCTACACTAAAGTTATCTGGCTTTGTCTTGAATAAGAAGGCCCAGTCATACGACACTGTTTATGTAACTGTCAGCCTGGGCAATGAGAGAAAATGTATTAACGCCGTAGTTATGGATAGGCTCCCAGAGACGAGGACCATCTCTGGACAAATGAGCCCATATTTTTCAGAAGGAAAAGCTGGTATTGACGAGTGTCAAGTGGTACCTGTTAAAACCTATAGTGATACGGGGAGTTACTTGACATTGTTAAAAAAGAGAATCCTCTCTTTATCTGACCGCACTTATAGGAAGATAGATGCACTTCTGGAGGCTGATGGAGAAGCCGTCTCTTGAGTTCCCCTCCATAGGATGTACCTAGACCTGGGTTGCTATAACGGATATGCGACTGTCAGTATATCAGACGAATGATTTCCTATTAAGTCTGCTGACCTACTGATAGGAAATGACCTAAGCTGTGAAGGAATCAAGAAAGAACCTCTGGTGATTGGAAATACCTCGGGAAAGGATTACGTGGTTGAGGCTCATAGGAAGGACCTATCATTATTCCCGCTGGGAGTTGTCACTAAGTCCATGGCAACGACCAGGTTACCTCCTGAATCAACAGAGGAAGAAGAGGACAAAGCTGATCTGGGTTTGAACCTATTGTTTAGTGCGACCCACTGGCCCAAGGATGCGACGTCTATGTCGCAGAGCTAGACTCAACTTTAGACTCTTTAGGTGCTAAAAAGTTTAGACCTGAAGATCTAATCCAAGCACAGATGGAAGACCCCTCGTTGGAGAAAGTAAGAAAGCTGGTGATAACGGTAGAAGAGGCCGAGAAACTAGATGACTGTGTTTATTCTAGTAGCGGTATACTTATGAAGAAATCCACCAGAAGACATTCTCTAGGGGTATCTTTTGCCAAGGCTAAGCACGTGTTAATCCTACCTAGGATTTATCATGAGCTTGCATTGGAGGTCGCTCATAATAGTCCAATGGGAGGACATCTGGGAGTAAGGAAAACAATGGTAAAGTTGTCAAAATATTTATTTTGGCCTAGAATGCGGGAAACCATGGTGGAACAGCTTTGCAGTTGCCGGGTCTCTCAGACCATCGGCAAATCTGCTCATACCCTGCCTCCAGCTCCTCTCTGTCCTATCACCTCAGATTGCGAGCCTTTTTCCCATTTAATCATCGATTGCGTAAGTCCACTCCCAAGCACCAAGGTGGGAAATCAGTACCTATTCACTATAATGGATTCTGCCACCCGTTACCCCGGGCCATTCCCATGAGGAAAATAAATGCTAGGGCAATAGTCCATACTTTAATAAAGTTTTTCTCACAGGTAGGGCTGCCTCGTGAGATTCAATCCGATCAAGGATCAAACTTCACTTCAAAAACCTTCAAGGAGGCCATGTCACGCCTTGGTGTAAGATCTATCCTCGCTACGAGCTATAGGCCCCAGTCCCAAGGAGCATTGGAACGGTTTCATCAAACATTGAAGGTGATGATACGTTCCTACTGTGAACAATTCAGTAAAGACTGGGACGAGGGCATTCCTTCCCTTCTCCTGGCCGTAAGGGAAACCGAGCAGGAAAGTCTAGGGTATAGCCCGTTTGAGCTGATATATAGTTATACGGTACGTGGACCCCTTGCAGTATTGAAAGATGTATGGACCGGAAGACGTACTCCGTCAGTTCAGGTATACCTGGAGTTTACCTGGAGAGAGTTCCGGGGGTCAACGCCCCCGCGGCCCGGTCTGTGACCAGGCCTCCTGGTGGATCAGAGCCTGATCAACCAGGCTGTTGCTGCTGGCTGCACGCAAACCAACGTACGAGCCACAGCCCGGCTGATCAGGAACCGACTTTAGGTGCTTGTCCAGTGCCAGCTTGAAGACTGCCAGGGGTATGTTGGTAATCCCCCTTATGTGTGCTGGGAGGCAGTTGAACAATCTCGGGCCCCTGACACTTATTGTATGGTCTCTTAACGTGCTAGTGACACCCCTGCTTTTCATTGGGGGGATGGTGCATCGTCTGCCAAGTCTTTTGCTTTCGTAGTGAGTGATTTTCGTGTGCAAGTTCGGTACTAGTCCCTCTAGGATTTTCCAGGTGTATATAATCATGTATCTCTCCCTCCTGCGTTCCAGGGAATACAGGTTTAGGAACCTCAAGCGCTCCCAATAATTGAGGTGTTTTATCTCCGTTATGCGCGCCGAGAAAGTTCTCTGTACATTTTCTAGGTCGGCAATTTCACCTGCCTTGAAAGGTGCTGTTAGTGTGCAGCAATATTCCAGCCTAGATAGAACAAGTGACCTGAAGAGTGTCATCATGGGCTTGGCCTCCCTAGTTTTGAAGGTTCTCATTATCCATCCTGTCATTTTTCTAGCAGATGCGATTGATACAATGTTATGGTCCTTGAAGGTGAGATCCTCCGACATGATCACTCCCAGGTCTTTGACGTTGGTGTTTCGCTCTATTTTGTGGCCAGAATTTGTTTTGTACTCTGATGAAGATTTAATTTCCTCATGTTTACCATATCTGAGTAATTGAAATTTCTCATCGTTGAACTTCATATTGTTTTCTGCAGCCCACTGAAAGATTTGGTTGATGTCCGCCTGGAGCTTTGCAGTGTCTGCAATGGAAGACACTGTCATGCAGATTCGGGTGTCATCTGCAAAGGAAGACACGGTGCTGTGGCTGACATCCTTGTCTATGTCGGATATGAGGATGAGGAACAAGATGGGAGCGAGTACTGTGCCTTGTAGAACAGAGCTTTTCACCGTAGCTGCCTCGGACTTTACTCTGTTGACGACTACTCTCTGTGTTCTGTTAGTGAGGAAATTATAGATCCATCGACCGACTTTTCCTGTTATTCCTTTAGGACGCATTTTGTGCGCTATTACGCCATGGTCACACTTGTCGAAGGCTTTTGCAAAGTCTGTATATATTACATCTGCATTCTTTTTGTCTTCTAGTGCTTTTAGGACCTTGTCGTAGTGATCCAATAGTTGAGACAGACAGGAGCGACCTGTTCTAAACCCATGTTGCCCTGGGTTGTGTAACTGATGGGTTTCTAGATGGGTGGTGATCTTGCTTCTTAGGACCCTTTCAAAGATTTTTATGATATGGGATGTTAGTGCTATTGGTCTGTAGTTCTTTGCTGTTGCTTTACTGCCCCCTTTGTGGAGTGGGGCTATGTCTGTTGTTTTTAGTAACTGTGGGACGACTCCCGTGTCCATGCTCCCTCTCCATAGGATGGAAAAGGCTCGTGATAGGGGCTTCTTGCAGTTCACACAGAGTTCCATAAGTCTGGCCCTGGGGCAGAGTGCATGGGCATGTCATTTATCGCCTGTTCGACGTCATTTGGCGTCAGGATAACATCCGATAGGCTTGTGTTAATCAAATTTTGTGGCTCTCTCATAAAAAATTCATTTTGAACTTCGACTCTCAGTCTGGTTAGCGGCTTGCTAAAAACTGAGTCATATTGGGACTTGAGTAGCTCACTCATTTCCTTGCTGTCATCTGTGTAGGACCCATCTTGTTTAAGTAGGGGCCCAATACTGGACGTTCTTCTCGATTTTGATTTGGCATAGGAGAAGAAATACTTTGGGTTTCTTTCGATTTCATTTATGGCTTTTAGTTCTTCCCGCGATTCCTGACTCCTAAAGGATTCTTGTAGCTTAAGTTCGATGCTTGCTATTTCTCTGACCAGTGTCTCCCTACGCATTTCAGATACATTGACCTCTTTTAGCCGCTCTGTTATTCTTTTCCGTCGCCTGTAAAGGGAGCGCCTGTCTCTTTCTATTTTACATCTACTCCTCCTTTTTCTTAGAGGAATAAGCCTTGTGCATACATCGAGTGCCACCGAGTTAATCTGTTCTAGGCATAAGTTGGGGTCTGTGTCGCTTAGTATATCTTCCCAGCTTATATCGGTTAGGACTTGGTTTACTTGGTCCCACTTTATGTTTTTGTTATTGAAGTTGAATTTGGTGAATGCTCCCTCGTGACTAATCTCATTATGTCGGTCTGGGGCTCCGTGCATACATGACTGAACCTCAATTATGTTGTGATCTGAGTATATTGTTTTTGATATGGTGACATTTCTTATCAGATCATCATTGTTAGTGAAGATGAGGTCTAGTGTATTCTCCAGTCTAGTAGGCTCTATTATTTGCTGGTTTAAATTGAATTTTGTGCAGAGATTTAGAAGCTCGCGTGAGTGTGAGTTTTCATCAGAGCTGCCTCCTGGTGTTATTACTGCAACAATATTATTTGCTATATTCCTCCATTTTAGGTGCCTTAAGTTGAAATCCCCCAGGAGCAAGATGTTGGGTGCAGGAGCTGGAAGATTTTCCAGACAGTGGTCAATTTTTAACAGCTGTTCCTGGAATTGCTGGGATGTTGCATGCGGAGGCTTGTAGACTACCACAATGACTAGGTTTTGGTTCTCGACCTTTACTGCTAAAACTTCCACTACATCATTTGAGGCATTTAGCAGTTCTGTGCAAACAAGTGACTCTGCAATGTACAGGCCAACCCCCCCCCCCCCTTTTGCCTGTTCACTCTGTCACATCTGTATAGGTTGTAACCTGGGATCCATATTTCGTTGTCCAAGTGATCCTTTATGTGGGTCTCAGTGAAAGCCGCGAACATTGCCTTTGCCTCTGCAAGCAGTCCACGGATGAAAGGTATTTTGTTGTTTGTTGCTGGCTTTAGACCCTGTATATTTGCAAAGAAGAATGTTATCGGACTGGTGGTATTGTTGGTACTGGGGGGGGATTTTTTTTCCGGCATTAGTATCTGTATCTGTTGGTTTGGAGTGGAGGCCATCGACTGTGGTTCCACTCCAGGAATGACTGGATTTGGTGTACGATTTCTGCCATTTCCTGCCAGTTTTTTTTCCTTCCTGGCAGTAAAAAACCTCTCCCTCTTGAGTGGCTGTGGCTACCCAGGTTTTCCCATGGCCTGGATGTTTTGTATCTTTTTGTCCCCTTTAGATGGTATGCCTGGCAATTTAAGTTATAGCACAGTCTTTCCTGTACTGAAGAGGTACACAGTTCAGGGTGAAAAAGCTTACAGGAAGGGAGTTTGCATTTTCCTGTTGTCATATGGGCATGGCATTTTCTAGGGTGGTTATAGTTGCACGTCCCATCTGTTTTTCCAGATTTCCCACGCCAGCAGATACCGAGTGCATAGTATGTGCACAGGCTTGGTTTCCGTTTGCCTTGGGTTTCTGTGACTGTATTCCCTGTTGGTGCATGTTTCACTGTCTTACTTCTATCCTCCCTAGCACCAACAATGGAGCTCCCACCAGTTGTTTTTGGTAATATATCCTCACTATTGCTAGTGGAGTCCTCTTGTTTGCTATTTCCTGCGGTATTTCTAGTTTGCAATATTGGTTTTATCTTATCTTTGACTACACTTGTTTCCCTACTATGGCTCCTGTCCCCTATGAGGTCATTTATATGTATTCCTTCCTGCGTATAATTCCCGACTACCTGGACAAAATCTCCAGCTTCACCATTACTGTCTCCCAGGACAGCATCTCCAGCTTCCCCATTACTGTCTCCCAGGACAGCATCTCCAGCTTCACCATTACTGTCTCCCAGGACAGCACCTCCAGCTTCACCATTACTATCTCCCAGGACAGCACCTCCAGCTTCACCATTACTGTCTCACAGGACAGCACTATCAGCCCCCCATTTACTGACTACCAGGACATCATCTCCAGCCTTACAGTTTCTGATTACATGGCCAGTATCAAGGGCAGTACCATTCAGCCCAGACTTTTTATGTTCCCATCTGTTGTAGAAAGCTTCCAGGTTTTCTATGAAAGCAGCTTTGATGTTGACCTCTTTTAATACCCTTGTGATTTTAGTCCACAGATTTATCTCATTTGGGCATACCCAAAAACACTTCCCTGTTTTAATACTGCTTGTAGCTAGTTCTTGGATATCTGCACAAGGGGCGTGACACCAATTTCCACAAAAATGACAATTTATGCATGTGGAAGCCCGTTTGTTTGACTGACCACAGACTACACACAGCTTCATAATGATTTGAATGGTTGATTTACTGCAATTCTACTAGCAACCTCTTGAATATTCTATTAATAACCTGCTAGGCAGTGCACAACGAAACCGTTTGAAACAAGTCCAGGGTTCGGACCAGTCAAGGGTTCGGACCAGTCAAGGGTTCGGAGCAGTCAAGGGTTCGGACCAGTCCAGCCGGCTGGACTTACTGCGAGGCTACTATCAAGTGCCCCTGACAGACCGCGCTCAGGACATATCAGGGTTTACAGTGCATGGAGGCTTGTTCAACTGCTTGGTTACCCCATTAGGGTTTTGCAATGCAGCATCCACATTCCAGTGACTCATGAATGACCTTACCTATAACCTTGAGGGGGTTGAAACCTACCTCGACGACCTAGTAATTTTTAGTGATGATTGGAGTTCACATTTAGTCCATCTGGAGGCTCTTTTTAAGAAATTAGATGCTTATAATTTTATCATCAATTTAGCCAAATGCAAATTTGGACAAGCAAGGATTAAGTATTTGGGGTTCAATATAGGTCAGGGGACGGTGGCACCCATCAGTGCAAAAGCGAGAGCCATTGCAGACTTTCCTATACCAAGAGAGAGAAAAGGGGTGCAAAGATTTTTGGGAATGGCTGGGTATTACAGACGATTCTGCACTAACTTTTCACATGTAGCCGCCCCCCTTTTCGTGCTAACTAGTTCTAAAATCAAATTCCCTTGGTCTGAGGAATGTAATATGGCTTACAATAGGTTAAAGCGATTATTGAACTCCTCTCCAGTATTGAAAAGCCCTGATTTTAACTTTCACTTCCTGTTACATATAGATGCCAGCAGTTATGCTGTTGGGTTAGTACTACTGCAGTCCTCCCACTCCTGTGATATTCTACATCCGATATGTTATTATTCCTCCACCTTAAAGCCACACCAAAAGAATTATGCAACTGTAGAAAAAGAAGCTCTAGCCCTGGTTATCTCTCGCGAGCATTTTGAAGTTTACTTGGGAATGTCACCTCATCAGATTACAGTATACTCAGATCACAACCCTTTGATATTCATTAATACCATGAAGGCTAAGAATGCCAGAATACAGAGGTGGGCCCTTAGAATACAACCTTTTTCTATTAAAATCCTACATATAAAGGGCAAACATAATGTAATTGCGGATGCTTTGTCCCGCCCTTAAAACCAGTTGCACCAGTATGCCCCTGTTCTAACTTACGTCTAATATTTCCTTTTCTGCCTACAGTTATGTGAATGAGTGGTACTGTTTACAGTTTAGTTATGGAGGATGAAGCTTGGAGACCAGTTGCTGTGTCCTTACATCTTGCTTGAGAGACAGCATTCGTGTCACCCAAGGCCAAGAGAGAAAAACCCAATTCTGTTGAGGTGGATGTCTGTTGTCTATACAATATCCTCCTTGAATACCCTCAGAACATATGAAGAAGATTGTCCGGGACGAATTGGCCGTGAAATGTATACCGGTCTTTCTATATTGGTATTTCAGTTCTTCTACTGTATCTAAAAGATTCAGGGTTAGTTTTGTACTATTGTCAGTGCGACATTTGGTCGTGTGGAAGGGATGTTACACCTTTTTGTTCATTTTAAGTAGACTGTTTCTACTTGTTATTATCACAATGGTATACTTTTACATGTTATTTTTGGTATTTCACTTAATATTATATTCAGGAGTAATTCCATTAGTAGCTAAAATGGATTTACTCGACTTTATAATATTATCTGGTCGTATTACTTAGCTTTGTATATAGGTAGGTTGTTTAATTAGTGTCAACTGCTGGTGCGACCTGGCCAAGCACCAGTAGGTGTTTTGAGCTGCTCAACCCATGCTCCGACCGAGACAAAGTGGGCTGGTAAAGCCTCACTGAGTTCAGTTCATACCTTCCTCTGAACCAGGAAGGGTCTCGGGAAGTGTCCACCTCCCAACCAACATTTGCCTCCCTAGAAAATACCAGGAATTTTTGGAAACTCATTGCTAAGACATATCTCCATTGGAGAAGACGGTTGGGAAGTTCTTAGAGAAAGTGAAGCCAAGTAATCAAGCCTCTGTGGTGTAGAGGGCTTATTGCAGAGTGAACCCTATGTAAGAGCTCTATCAATGTGGTGTTCAAGATTTTAAAGCAATGCCAGTGCCTGTACATATACTGATATTTCCTGACTCACTCAGAGCCATTTGTAAATACATATCCTAGTACTGTGATGTTTTAATAAGTGTTCTACTCATAGTGCAAAATATGAGAAAGTGGATTTAAGTGGTTTTGGTTATTAATAAATTAAATAGAAACCAAGGAAATTCCTTTTCCTCCACGAATGAAGACCCCTAGACGTGTTAAGTTTGTTAGTTTGTTACGAAAAGCACTATAACCCAGGGACCAACTGACTATGTTCGTAACAATGGCTGCGTGAAAAGCGAAATTCAAAGAAGGGTTCTTTCGTTGTTCCTCCGGGAAGGACAGTCCCTTGGGCATGGCAACAGAGATATCTGGCAATCCTGCAACCCTGTAATAGGAAGGCTTTATCTGGGTCTGTTCACTTAATTTACGAGGCTCTGACCAGTTTTCCTCGTAAAACAAATTGTCTATTCCTAGGTTAGAGTCGTCAAAGGAGAGGTCAGAATTCTCGCCAGACAACCCTTGGGTTGTTGCCCGAGTTATGGCCAACACAATTATCTGGAGTTTATCTGGAGAGAGTTCCGGGGGTCAACGCCCCCGCGGCCCGGTCTGTGACCAGGCCTCCTTAGGTCAGTGTCCCAGGATGCGACCCACACCAGTCGACTAACACCCAGGTACCCATTTTACTGATGGGGAACATAGACAACAGGTGGAAAGAAACACGTCCAATGTTTCTACTCTGGCTGGGAATCGAACCCAGGCCCTCACCGTGTGAAGCGAGAGCGTTAACCACCAGGCCACCAGAGCCACCAGAGAAGAATTAATCATTATAGATTCAGGACATGCATTAGCAGTTGTAATGCTATTACCCAGTAATAACATGGTATCTTTCATAGGAAATCCTTCAGATACACCCACATTCAAGTATCCAGTGTAAGATTTGCAATGTTCATAGATTCTATGCAAGTGGACAGAAAAAATCGCTCCACTGAATGCTTCCAGAAAACAGAGGATTGTAATGAAGTGTGTTCAGGAAGGGGAAAGTACTCCCTCTCTTATAAGTGAGCAATATGCCCCAGTGTCTCTAAAGGTTCTGACAGTAATAAGAAGCCATCCCTTTCTCTACTTCTTTCAGGGATATGTACTAGGGACACTATAGATTTTCCCTATGGGTTGGGGTTTGTGGGGACAGTTGGAACGGATGTGACCTACTTTGTTACAGAGGAAGCAGACGACAGGCTTGCTCTTAACTCTCTGCTCACGTTGCAACTGGTGTCGCTCTGGATACTGTTGTCGAGATGCATCATGTTGAGTAGTTTGTCTCTCAGCAGGTGGACCATAAGTTGAGAAGCGTGGCTCACCAGGTGATTTAGTTGGCTGACGTAGACGTTCTCCCTCCGGCTGGCACTTCATCCTCCAAGGTTGACGAACTCTGCTCATGCCAGGCTGTTGAAAAGAGAGATGGGACCGCTCAGACAAGGAGCGGTTAGTTTCAAAGGTATCAGCCAACTTGGCTGCCTCCAGTGCAATGGCTAAGATACGATTGTGCAAGAAGACTCTAATCTCTATTCCCACAGACTCCAGCAGGTTGTCAACTAGGACAAGCTGCATGAGATCATCGAAGGTAGCAACACCACTTGCTTTATATCAGCTGGTAAAAGCTTTGTTCTGCTGTCGCACAAAATCAACCTGGGATTGACCAAGCTGTCGTCTGCCTAACTTGAATGACTTCCTATACATAGCTGGGATACATGTATATGCTCCCTGAACTGTGGTCTTCACCACTTTATAATCGGAAAAATCAGTGTCATTTAACGCTGACATAAATTCCTGTGCCTTACCAAACAATGCTGTTTGAACCAACGACGCCCAATGCTGTTCCGGCCACCTCAAGGCTCGAGCCTGATTTTCGAAAGTTTCGAAAAATTGTTCTGGTTCTGCCTCATTGAAGTGCGGAACAAGCTGTACTGCTTTCTGTAAACTAAAGTCATTTACAACTTGCGAAAACTGCCTTCTTTCTTTTTCCCTATGAAACTCTTCCTTGGCATAGGCCCTCTGTTCCCTAGTCTGCTCAAGATTGATTTTCGCCAACTCAAGTGTCAACACAGCTGATTCGCCTTCAGACAACCCTGTTGCACAAGACTGACGGTTTTCCTCAGTTGATGTATCATTTTCCTCCTGTGAGAACATTGGGGTTTTACTCCTGGCTCCCGTAGAGGGAGGAGTCTGATGTGCCATCTCCTCTGGAGTTTACCTGGAGAGAGTTCCGGGGGTCAACGCCCCCGCGGCCCGGTCTGTGACCAGGCCTCCTGGTGGATCAGAGCCTGATCAACCAGGCTGTTACTGTTGGCTGCACGCAAACCAACGTACGAGCCACAGCCCGGCTGGTCAGGAACCGACTTTAGGTGCTTATCCAGTGCCAGCTTGAAGACTGCCAGGGGTCTGTTGGTAATCCCCCTTATGTATGCTGGGAGGCAGTTGAACAGTCTCGGGCCCCTGACACTTATTGTATGGTCTCTTAACGCGCTAGTGACACCCCTGCTTTTCATTGGGGGGATGTTGCATCGTCTGCCAAGTCTTTTGCTTTCGTAGTGAGTGATTTTCGTGTGCAAGTTCGGTACTAGTCCCTCTAGGATTTTCCAGGTGTATATAATCATGTATCTCTCCCTCCTGCGTTCCAGGGAATACAGGTTCAGGAACCTCAAGCGCTCCCAGTAATTGAGGTGTTTTATCTCCGTTAAGCGCGCCATGAAGGTTCTCTGTACATTTTCTAGGTCAGCAATTTCACCTGCCTTGAAATGTGCTGTTAGTGTGCAGCAATATTCCAGCCTAGATAGAACAAGTGACCTGAAGAGTGTCATCATGATACTAATTAGAGTATAAAGCTGCACAGCTGTGAGTGCGTTCGTAATCAATGCCAATGGAACGAGCAATATGTCAACAACGCTGTAGGGAAAATTTAGGCAGGTTTACCAACGTGTATTCCGACACCAGACGTCTGACTCATCTAGGTGGCATACCCCAACGTATAAATTATTTGCTATGCACAGTACGACTGTAGAATACTCATACCCCAACGTAACATTATTTGCAAGACACACTTATCTATGCACAGTACGACTGCAGAATACGCATGTACACTGGCAAGGCAGACTGCAAAATCTTCACACAACAGCAAGATTGACCGTAGCGAAGCAAGCACACCGAACAAGCTTGTAGCAAGCTGTCAACGATCATACATAGCAAGGCTGACCATAGCAAGGTAATTGACACGCAAAGTTTGTGAAGCGTTGACAAAGCTAATGCAATGCCAGACAGCAAGCTACACAATGTTCCTCCTTCCAGCGTCACCCTAGGCTCAACCCGTGCTCTAAGTCCAGCTTCAGCTCCCGGACAGGCTACCCATATTACAACCCAGGAGTCCAATGACCTGTTATCATGGGTGTAAAGGGAGCAAAAGAAACACAGCATAAAACCTTTGACTTATATTATCCTTTACCAAGTAAGAACATAATTATGTACACTATATACACTATGTACAACAATAGGTATTAGTGCACTCCACGGTAAGCAAGGCAGAATAGAAGCCACTAGAGCGCAGACCATGCTTCAACCAGCTCTAGAATGGGAATGACATGGGAAGACAGGTGTGTGGTACCCACATAACCTCTGCGATTGCCAAAACAAAGAACTTTCATGGTGCATATAATTACCATAAAACACTTAAAACACTGGGAACAGCTGACTTTTCTTGATTTGTACTCCTTGGAATCCTAGCGAGAATGGTACATAATATTATACACTTGGAAAATACTAGAGGGACTACTTCCAAATATACACTCGAAAACCACTCCCTATGAAAGCAAAAGATTTTGAAGGCGATGCAACATTATCCAATGAAAAGCAGGGGTGCCACGAGCACTCTTAACAGAAAACTCATTAAGTGTCTAGGGGCCAAGATTGTTCAACTGCCTCCCAGCTTACATAAGGGGGATTACCAGTAGACCCCCGGCTGTCTTCAAGAAGGCGCTGGACAGGCACCTAAATTTAGTACTTGATCGGCCGGGCTGCGGTTCGTACGTCAGCTTGCGAGCGGACATCAGAAACAGCTTTGTTGCTCAGGTCCTGATCCGCCGGGAGACCTGGTCACAGACCGGACTGCGGGGGAGTTGACACTCGAAACACCTCCAGGTATTCTCCAGGTATGTTAACATGGAGGGAGTAGGTGTAATGAAATATGCCCATCATTTACAACAATACTGGTGATCGAACCATGGACACTCATTGCATGAGGCAAGATCATTGCCAACCAGGCCATGGGAATGTTGGATTAGTTGGTGAACGAAGGGTGGATTGTTTGGTTAAACAAGGTAGGAGTTTGTAGGTGAATTGATTGGTAAAGAAAGGAGGGGAGTTGTTCAGGGTGTTAATTATGACAGGAGAGGTGGTGAACTTTAATGACAGATAATTATAAGACAGACAGTTTCACAACTTGTGCTCCGGTCTTTGTCGAGTGTCGACGTTTTACTCTCAAATGGGCATTAGTAACAAATTGTCCTTGTTCTTACTGGGATCCTCATCTTACTCTGCCCGCCGGGCACGTTGCACGAGGGACACCTGTCATCTACTTAATTGCAGCGAGCTCCATATTTTCCGCTCTACAGGTAATTCTTTAGTGGTGTTGTAGTTCTTAATTTTTTTCATGGCCCGCCTGTTCAAAATAAAAATAAATTACTTTGTCTACTTGTTTTGGGCTATCTAATGTACTTTACAATGTGAATGATAATTGTACTTACTTGTACCTGTGCATAAATAAACATATTTCTTTCCTGTACATGGGCAAGCAGTGATCAATACAGCGTAGTTGTCAGTGGTCCTGGCAACGATGACAACACAACAACAACCAGTCGCACAAGCATTACACTGCCAGCCGGGAGTGACCCAGGTGAAGTAACCTTTATTCTTCTCTCAGATTTTAGACATTTAGCCACATTTCACTTATTTTTAGAGCTACGTCATTGAAATTGCCCTATAATATAGATGCCAGTTATCAGTTCTGCCTTCCTGCCTGCCAACCTTTCCTTCGTTCTTGCCTACCTACCTTCTCATCTTGCCTTCCTTCATTCCCCTATTGCCTTCCTTTTCCTCTAACTCTTCCTTTCCTTTTGCTTTTCCTTTCCTCTTGCTTTTCCTTCCCTTTAGCCTACCTTTCCTTCCTGCCTTCTCTTTTTTTTCCATTCATTCCAGGCGGGATCGTAGGTGCGCGAAACGTTGGTGAGTAGGTAAGTAGGTTGGAAAGGGGGGGTTGGAGTGTAGGTAAGTGGGCTGGAAAGGGGAGGTTGGAGTGTAGGTAAGTGGGTTGGAAAGAGGAGGTTGGAGTGTAGGTACGTGGGTTGGAAAGGGGAGGTTGGAGTGTAGGTAAGTGGGTTGGAAAGGGAAGGTTGGAGTGTAGGTACGTGGGTTGGAAAGGGAAGGTTGGAGTGTAGGTACGTGGGTTGGAAAGGGGAGGTTGGAGTGTAGGTACGTGGGTTGGAAAGGGGAGGTTGGAGTGTAGGTACGTGGGTTGGAAAGGGGAGGTTGGAGTGTAGGTACGTGGGTTTAAAAGGGGAGGTTGGAGTGTAGGTACGTGGGTTGGAAAGGGGAGGTTGGAGTGTAGGTACGTGGGTTGGAAAGGGAAGGTTGGAGTGTAGGTACGTGGGTTGGAAAGGGGAGGTTGGAGTGTAGGTAAGTGGGTTGGAAAGGGAAGGTTGGAGTGTAGGTAAGTGGGTTAGAAAGGAAAGGTTGGAGTGTAGGTACGTGGGTTGGAAAGGGGAGGTTGGAGTGTAGGTAAGTGGGTTGGAAAGGGAAGGTTGGAATGTAGGTAAGTGGGTTGGAAAGGGAAGGTTGGAGTGTAGGTACGTGGGTTGGAAAGGGGAGCTTGGAGTGTAGGTAAGTGGGTTGGAAAGGGAAGGTTGGAGTGTAGGTAAGTGGGTAAGAAAGGGAAGGTTGGAGTGTACCTAAGTGGGTTGGAAAGGGAAAGTTGGAGTGTAGGTAAGTGGGTTGGAAATGGAAGGTTGGAGAGTAGGTGAGTGGGTAAGAAAGGAAAGGTTGGAGTGTAGGTAAGTGGGTTAGAAAGGGAAGGTTGGAGTTTAGGTAAGTGGGTTGGAAAGGGAAGGTTGGAGTGTAGGAAAGTGGGTTAGATAGTGAAAGTTGGAGTGTAGGTAAGCGAGTTGAATACGGAAAGTTGGAGTGTAGGTAAGTGGGTTGGATAGGGAAAGTAGGTGTTTAGACAAGTGGGTTAGATAGGGAAGGTTGGGGTGAAAGTGGGTTTGTTGGAGAGGAAGGAATGGCAGTAGATCGGTGGGTTAATAATAATGTAGTGCCAGACAGGTATACAATACCGACAAGATGAAAGTTAAGACACTTGTGCAACATCTGGATATCTTTATTGCAGACGTTTCGCCATCCAGTGGCTTTATCAATACAGATTCTAGGACATAATTAGAAGACAGTAGAACTATATACAAAAGATGAGGTAATCAGTCCCTCAGCCTTGAAGGTGGTGCTTAGAGCACCGTGGTAGTAGAGATTCTGAAGCAGAGTCTTAACTTTCGGTATTGTTTACCTGTCTTGCACAACTTGTTAGACACTGCAACATCATGGAATCTTGGTTCAGAGGACATCTACAAGACCTTCTTCACAGCTACTACAACTAACCCGTCAATTTGGGTAGGACCTACTTCCACTGGGAAATCCCGTCTACCAGTAACTATGCCCTCGTCTGCTACACGTCCCTATCCACTGACGCCTATATAAGCGCCAGTCTCCTTACCTGTGCTTCAGAATCTCGACTACCACGGTGCTGTGAACACCACCTCCAAGACTGAGGGACTGATTACCTTATCTTTCGTATATAGTTCTTCTGTTTTCTTGTCATGTCCAAGAATCTGTATTGATAAAGCCACTGGATGGCGAAACGTCTACAGTAAAGGTAACCAGATGTTGCACAAGTGTCTTAACTTTCATCAATAATAAATGTAACAGTAAGTTGATGAATGGATTGGGTAGTGGGTGCGTGGGTTGGTAATAGAAGTATGGGGTTTGGTGGGTGGGTTAGTAAAGGAAGGATGAGATGGGGAGGGTGGCTTGTTGGTGAAATGGTGGGGAAGTAGATGTGCAAGTTAATAGGTACAAAATTATTTTGTTAGTATTTCTTACATGGGAGAGTTAGTGACCCTGGATAACTCAAAAAAGTTAATGTGTAATCTGAGACTGTTTTATTCCCACTCGGTTCTTCAACTATGTCCCCCAGGATGCAACCCACAACCGTCGAGTAACACTCAGGTACCTACTTACTGCTATGTGAACAGTGGTTTCAGGCGTAAGACGACTAACACCAGGTACCTACTTACTGCCAGGTGAACAAGAGCAGCAGGTGTAAGGTTACTAACACCTAGGTACCTACTTACTGCTAGGTGAACAGGGGCAGCAGGTGTAATATGACTAACACCCAGATACCTACTGTTATGTGAACAGTGGTTGAATGTGCAAGATGACTAACACCCAGGCACCTTTATACTTCTATTTAAACAGGAGCAGCAGGTGCAAGATTACTAACACCTAGGTAAATACTTACTGTTAAGTGAACAGGGTAATTAGGTGTAAAGCGACTAAAACCCAGGTATCTACGTACTACTAGGTGAACAGGGGCAGCAGGAATAAGGAAACCTGACCAACATTTCACGCGTGCAATGATCGATCGGATGGTGAGGGAAGCGTTGTATAGTGGGTGGGTTGGTGAGAGAAGCGTTGTATAGTGGGTGGATTGGTGAGAGAAGCGTTGTATAGTGGGTGGGTTGGTGAGAGAAGCGTTGTATAGTGGGTGGATTGGTGAGAGAAGCGTTGTATAGTGGGTGGGTTGGTGAGAGAAGCGTTGTATAGTGGGTGGATTGGTGAGAGAAGCGTTGTATAGTGGGTGTATTGGTGAGAGAAGCGTTGTATAGTGGGTGTATTGGTGACAGAAGCGTTGTATAGTGGGTGTATTGGTGACAGAAGCGTTGTATAGTGGGTGGATTGGTGACAGAAGCGTTGTATAGTGGGTGGATTGGTGACAGAAACGTTGTATAGTGGGTGTATTGGTGACAGAAGCGTTGTATAGTGGGTGGATTGGTGAGAGAAGTGTTGTATAGTGGGTGGATTGGTGAGAGAAGTGTTGTATAGTGGGTGGATTGGTGAGAGAAGTGTTGTATAGTGGGTGGATTGGTGAGAGAAGTGTTGTATAGTGGGTGGATTGGTGAGAGAAATGTTGTATAGTGGGTGGTTTGGTGAGGGAAGTGTTGTATAGTGCGAGGGTTAGTGAGAGAAGTGTTGTACAGTGGGTGGGTTGGTGAGAAGTGTTGTACAGTGGGTGGGATGGTGAGAGAAGTGTTGTACAGTGGGTGGGTTGGTGAGAGAAGTGTTGTATAGTGGGTGGGTTGGTGAGGGAAGTGTTGTATAGTGGGTGGGTTGGTGAGGGAAGTGTTGTATAGTTGGTGGGTTGGTGAAGGAAGTGTTGTATAGTGGGTGGGATGGTGAGGGAAGTGTTGTATAGTGGGTGGGTTGGTGAAGGAAGTGTTGTATAGTGGGTGGGATGGTGAGGGAAGTGTTGTATAGTGGGTGGGTTGGTGAGGGAAGTGTTGTATAGTGGGTGGGTTGGTGAGGGAAGTGTTGTATAGTGGGTGGGATGGTGAGGGAAGTGTTGTATAGTGGGTGGGTTGGTGAGAAGTGTTGTATAGTGGGTGGGTTGGTGAGAAGTGTTGTATAGTGGGTGGGTTGGTGAGAAGTGTTGTATAGTGGGTGGGTTGGTGAAGGAAGTGTTGTATAGTGGGTGGGATGGTGAGGGAAGTGTTGTATAGTGGGTAGGTTGGTGAGGGAAGTGTTGTATAGTGGGTGGGTTGGTGAGAGAAGCGTCGTATAGTGGGTGGGTGGGTTGGTGAGAAGTGTTGTATAGTGGGTGGGTTGGTGAAGGAAGTGTTGTATAGTGGGTGGGATGGTGAGGGAAGTGTTGTATAGTGGGTGGGATGGTGAGGGAAGTGTTGTATAGTGGGTGGATTGGTGAGAAGTGTTGTATAGTGGGTGGATTGGCGAGAAGTGTTGTATAGTGGGTGAGAAGCGTTGTATAGTGGGTTGATTGGTGAAAGAAGTGTTGTATAGTGGGTGGGATGGTGAGGGAAGTGTTGTATAGTGGGTGGGTTGGTGAGGGAAGTGTTGTATAGTGGGTGGATTGGCGAGAAGTGTTGTATAGTGGGTGGATTGGCGAGAAGTGTTGTATAGTGGGTGAGTTGTTGAGAAGCGTTGTATAGTGGATTGATTGGTGAAAGAAGTGTTGTATAGTGGGTGGGATGGTGAGGGAAGTGTTGTATAGTGGGTGGGATGGTGAGGGAAGTGTTGTATAGTGGGTGGGTTGGTGAGAAATGTTGTATAGTGGGTGAGTTGGTGAGAGAAGTGTTGTATAGTGGGTGAGTTGTTGAGGGAAGTGTTGCATAGTGGGTGGGTTGGTGAGGGAAAGGCAAGTTGGTGGGTGGGTTGGTGCACGAAAAGTGTAGCGAGTAGGCACCTTTATAAGTGCAGGATGGGGAGGGGTAGTAGATGAATGGGCTGGTACTTTAATGGTGGGGAATTATTGGGATGGTGAATGAAGAGTTGGGGAGTAGATGGGTTGATTAATGTTAGATGTGGAGTAGGTAGGCGGGTTAGATAAAAACTAGTGAACCGGTTAAGGTTTAAATGATCGATAGGGTAGCCGTCATTAAATCAGTACCCTGGCTAATTGACCAACATGGTTTACCTGCGGTAAGCATTGGCAGACTTGCCTACCTGCTGGTTGAGTACGGTGCACTCTCTGGCTTCTGCTTTGCCATCTGTCACCATATGTACATATTATACATAGTGTACATACCTGTACATAGTGGGTGAAGGTAAATATTCATTATAGTCTACTGCTAAGTTTGCTCCAATTCCCCTTACGACCAGGTCTTACAGGCCATTTATTACCTGTATTCATAATATGGAAGGTGTGTCCGGGAGTGGGAGTTGGAGCTGGAGCTAGAGCTGGTCTTTGTATCTTTCATATTGCATCGTTATCGCTTTTTGTATTGCCTGTCAGTCTTGCTACTATGCGTGTACCTTGCAAATCGTACTGTGCAAATACTGCTTCTTGCAAGCATTGCAAATATCGTTTTATAGTGGGTTATGCCACCAACACGTGTGAGGCGGTTGATGTCTTATTATACTCTCCTAATTCTGCTATAACTGTGTACAAAGCTGTTGGTGAATTGATCCTTCCATTGGCATAGAATACCAACGAATAATGTCACGAACTGCTACGCAACTTCGTGACATTATTCTTACCAAACTAAAGGCTGAAGCGACTACGGTGCACCAAACTGAGGTATTTCCAACTACAGGAGCTATTAATCGCCAATCTCCGCTGAGGTTCCTTGGTAATGTGGAAGGGCTAACACCAGACGAGTCAGACCAGCAGTCTCTTGAGCAGGTGGTGCACCGGGTTTATCTCGGGGCGAGTTAGCTAAATTCAATTATGAAACAACGAGGGAGCAGCGGACATTTGATAAAGAGGAATTTGATAGAGAAGGAAAGGAGGCAATTGAAGACTGTTGGTGACAACTTTAGAGTGCTAAAAGCAGTGCCGTTAGTATCTCACTTTGTTGAGTCTGAGCCTGAACAGTTTTTCGATGTATTTGAAAACCAGACTCGAGCACAGAGGCGGTCTGGGGAGCACTGGGCAGCACAGCTGTATACAGCGTTGTATGGCAAAGCACAATAATTCACAGCTCTTATAAATAACGAAGAATTTGCTGATTATAGGTTTGTTAAAACAGTGGTTCCTGGGACATAGTGTATGCTAGCCAAGTACAGGAGGGAATTCAAATTGTGCATGCATCAGTCTCTCGTAGACGTTGTAAGTCAAAAGTCAAAAATATTCACCAAATGGTACAAGGCGAGTGGTGACTCAAACTTTTCAGACTTGGTGCAGTAACTTTTGGTGGATAACCTGCTGAAATCTGTTGGACCAAAGGTTAGAGTCTTTAAGATCATTCGTTGACCGCTGCATTAGAAGCAAGCAGGCTGGCTGACACTTTTGAAGCTAGCCGCTACATGTCCGAGCGGTCTAATCTTTCTTCCTGACGCTAAATGACTTCGAAAAGGAGATAAATGACATGCCCATGCACTGCCACAGGCCTAGACTCATGGAACTCTGTGTTTATCAAGAACTGCAAGAGATCCCCATCACGTGCTTTTAACATCCTGTGGAGAGGAACATTGGGGTCGCCCCACAGTTTCTAAAAACAGACAGCACCACTCCACAAAAGTGGCAGTAAATCAATATCAACTACAGACCGATAGCACTAACTTCCTATATCATAAAATCTTTGAAAGGGTCCTAAGAAGCAAGATCACCACCCATCTAGAAACCCATCAGTTACACAACCCAGGGCAACATGGGTTTAGAGCAAGTCGCTCATGTCTGTCCCAACTAATGGACCACTATGACAAGGTCCTGGATGCTCTAGAAGACAGTGCGCAGATGTAATATACACAGACTTTGCAAGAGCCTTTGGCAAGTGTGACCATGGTGTAATAGCGCACAAAATGCTTGATGAAGGAATAACAGAATAAGTCGGTAGATGGATCTATAATTTCCTAACAAATAACAGACTACTAGTCAACGGAGTAAAGTCTGAGGAGGCTACGGTGAAAAGCTCTGTTCCACAAGGCACAGTGCTCGCCCCGATCTTTTTCCTCATCCTCATATCGGACATAGGGAAATAAGCCACAGCGCCGTGTTTTCCTTTGCAGATGACATCCGAATTTACATGACTGTCCTCCGCTGAAAACACTGCAAGGCTCCAGGCGGATATCAACCAAATCTTTAAGTGGTCTGCAGAAAATGTGAAGTTCAATGATGAGAAACTTCTGTTACTCAGTTTTGAAAAACCTGAGGAAATTAAAACTTCATCTGCGTATAAAACAAATTCCAACCACACAGTAGAGCGAAAAACTAATGTCAAAGACCTGGGAGTGATCATGTCAGAAGATCTCACCTTCAAGGACCATAACACTGTATCAATCGCATCGCTAGAAAAATGACAGGATGGATAATGAGAACCTTCAAAACTAGGGAGGCCAAGCCCATGATGACACTCTTCAGGTCACTTGTTCTATCTAGGCTGGAATATTGCTGCACACTAACAGCACCTTTCAAGTCAGGTGAAATTGCTGACCTAGAAAATGTACAGAGAACCTTCATGGCACGCATAACAGATAAAACACCTCAATTACTGGGAGTGCTTGAAGTTCCTGAACCTGTACTCCCTAGAACGCAGGCGGGAGAGATACAAGATTATATACACCTGAAAAATCTAAGATTGATTAGTTCCAAACTTGTACACGAAAATCACTCCCTACGAAAGCAAAAGACAACAGACGGTGCAACATCCCCCCCAATGAAAAGCAGGGGTGCCACAAGCACGATAAGGGTCAACACTAAGTGTCAGGGGCCCAAGATTGTTCAACTGCCTCTCCACATACATCAGGGGGATTACCAATAGACCCCTGGCAGTCTTCAAGCAGGCACTGGATAGGCACCTAAAGTCAGTACCTGACTTAGTTTTTTTTTTTTTTTTTTTTTTTAATGTTTATTATGCTGTCAGTGGAACGCCTTCCCTCTGAACAAAAGAAACTAATGGAAAAATAAAGAAATTACTAGGAAAAATAAGAATGATTTTTCAGGATTTTACTTAAAATTTAAATATAATAAAAAAAATGGCCTTCTGTTCTTGTAGCTGGGCAGGAATAGGTAAGGCCCTGGATAGATCTTCTGATATTAGTGATATAGGTTATCCTGGGCGGATGGTGATAGTCCGATGTTTTGGAATCTCCTACCACTTGGATGGAGCACCACAAGTAGAACAGGTAAGGGCCAGTAGTAGTCTAATAATGTTAACAAGTCATTAACACATGTCTTGCTCCTTTATCTGGCGTCTATCCTGGATGACCATGCCAGGAACAGAGCTGGTAATAAGAAGAAATATACTGGTTACCAATGGTCATGATAATATAACATTTAAGAATGGAAAAAGAACGATAAATATCAAAATCATTACTGGTAACCAGTAAACAAAAGAAAGGAACAAACAGTAATACTCCTGGTAGATCACCCTACATGATTAGGAGAAGAGTGGAGGTGAAGTGACTCTCCAAACTTCAACCCACACCAGGTAAGGTCAATATTACCAGGAGTAGAAATTTGAACAAATCAGACACCAAGAACTAGTTTCGCGTTGACATTCGCTGCCTGACCACGGTAGTGTGCGGTAGTGCTCTGCACCCCTCTGTTGTTTGTAGGCGAGCGCCCTTGTCAGTTACCTGGCTGCAGTGGTGTGAAGTGGTGCTGTCACACCTCGGCTGACAACTTAGGTGCACTGTGATCGTCAAGATGGCTGTTAGTCTGAGACGAAGGATAAATACTGTAGGCATCGAGCTACTTAAAGGAACGATAACGCCCAGTTCTGCGCAAGTCTTATTGCCAAAGATCATACGGGAGACTTATGGAGTACAAGATAGTGACTTGTATGGTGTAGCATTGAACGGAGGACAACGAATTTTCGTCAAACTGCTATCAGCAACGGTTTATGAATCGTTAGTCACCAGGTTTCAGGACGTGAGTCTTAACGTCACACCAGCTGTCACTGTAAGAATGATAGATGTTTCACGGTATTATACGTGGATCAAGTTACGCAACGTTCCCTTTGAGGCGGACGAGGCTGATATAAGGAAAGTTTTTGAGAAGTATGGGACGGTGCATTATGCTCAACATGGTACGTGGGCGGCAGGAGCCTATGCTGGTTTTCCAGAGGGTTCTTTCAACCTCAAAATGACTTTGAGGCACCCAATACCATCCTATGTGTACCTACAAGATTTCAGGACGCAGGTAATGGTAATGTACCCAGGACAACGACGTACGTGCCGCCTATGTGGTGAGTATGATCACATAGCGGCGACCTGTGACAAGCGAAGACATGTGCCTGGACCTGTGGTAGACGTCGCAGCCCCTGCTTCAAAGGTGGCAGGTGAGGAACAAACATCGGATGGAGGGCGTGGTGTTTTGTGGAGCGAGATAGTGGATCGGGCACACAGGACTGGTGGTGAGTTGGAGTCCCGCCCACAACTGCATGATCAGGTGTCGTCTCCTGTGGATAAGGAGGAGCAGCAAGTACAAGAGAAGGTTCTTGAGATTGAGGAGGAATTGGTGGAGGTGTTGAAGACGTTGTAACCACCAGAGAGGGATGTTACATCTGAGCGTGGTGTCATTGGAGAATCGTCGCTTCCAGAAAGTCTGAGACATGATAATTTGGGATGTGATGGTGGTTTGGAGTCGTCCATTGACTCATTAAACCATTCTCAGGTGGAGGTGGAGGTTCATCGAGAGGTAACATCTGACCAAGATATGTGTAACATGACTGTCACGAGAAAGAGGGCGGCTACATCAGATTCTGATGACGTCCTTACGCCTGCACAAAGGCCTGGGAAACAGACTGAGGTGAAGTGTGAAGGTAGTGGTGTAGGTGGTGGTAGCCATGATAGGAGGCACCGGAAGAAGGGGGGAGGGAAAGAGAGCACTCTGAAGGTGTCAAACTTAAATTCAAGCTCTGGAGTTGTAAAGAGTGATGAGAGGAAGCAGGGGTGGAAACTTTAATAGGCCTTAGGTGTATGTCTGTAAATGTTAATGGGTTATGTAGCGGTATGAAGAGATTGGTTTCGTAATTTTCTGAATAAATCTAGAGTGGATGTTGTGTTCCTGCAGGAGCACAATTTCAAAGAGGGTAGGGTGTTGGAGGTGGCAGGATTTCGGGTAGTTACCCTGCCATCTCCCCGTCTAAAAGGTGGTGTGGGAATTTTAATAAGGGAGACGAGCCCGTTTGTTTTGCAGAGAAGCGAGGGAGGAGGGGGAGGGAGGGTGTTGCGTGTGGATGGGTGGTGGATGGGTAAGCGTGTGTCTTTTGTGAGTGTGTATGCACCGGCAGAAAATAACATAAAGGTAAAGAATGATTTTGTGTGTGAGGATCTTGTGTTTTTCTTAAGTGCACTGCCAGAGGTGGCGATAGTTGGTGGGGACTGGAATAGTGTAATCAGGGTGGCTGATGTGGACCCAAGAGGGGCTGGATATATGTCTGGGGCTCTTAGGGATTTATTAAGGGATGTTAGGTTACGTGATGCCTTTGGGGGAGCGGTGTGGGAGACTGAATATACGTTTGTAAGGAGTGGATATGCTGCGAGACTAGATAGAGTGTACCTTTCTCAGGGAGTGGACGTGAAATCTTTCAGTACTGTTGAGGCTACAATGTCAGATCATAGGGCCGTGGTGGTGGAGGTTGGGTGGGGGACGCTCGCGGACATATATAGAAGTTATTGGAAATTAAATATAAGTGTGTTAGGTGATGAGGAGGGGTTGGAGGGGTTTTCAGTCCTATGGAGGGAGCTTAGTGTGGAAGAACAGGGAGTGGATGACATTGTGACATGGTGGGATAGTGTCGCAAAGGACAGGATTAGAAAGTTTTATGTGAGAGAAGGAAAACGTATTAATAATTTAAAATATGGACTGGCTAACTATTTAGATGATAGGTTAAGAGGTTGCTATGGGAGGGGGGTGGGTGGGAATAATTTTCCTATGGATGAAAAAGCTGAAATAAAGGGGAGGTTGAGGGTGTTGCAAAATGAAAGGTTTCAAGGTGTAAGGGTGCAGGCAGGGGTGGAGGAAGTGCTTTGGGGCGACAAGCCGTCAGCGTGTGTTTTGCGGCATCAAAAGCAAAGGCAGGCGCTGACGGCTATACCATGTTTAGAGGTAACGGAGATGGTTGGGAATTATAGAGTAGGGCAGGAGATACGAACCACGAAGGGGATGTGTGCGTATGCGGAGGCTTGGTACGAGAAGTACTGGAACAGTGGGGGGGTGGGTGACGGGGCATTGGACAAGGTGTGTACGTATGTGACGTGTAATTTAGGAAATAGTGATCGAAAGGCTTTAGGTGGGACGATTACGGCAGAGGAAATAGAGAATGCGTTAAGTGGAATGAGGAAGGGGAAAGCTCCCGGTATTGATGGTCTCCCGGTAGAATTTTATTTACAACATTGGGCATTGATAAAGGAATTTATAGTTAGGTTATTTAATAGTATGAAGGAGAAGGGTAAGTTGGGGGAGAAGCAGGAAACAGCAGTAGTAGTGTTGGTCCCGAAGGTCAAGGGGCAGCCCACCCTTCGGGAGTACCGAGCCATATCACTGATGTGTGCAGACTATAAGGTGTTTGCAAAAATTTTAGGTAATAGGTTCAAATGTGTAGTGGAGAGGGTGGTGTCAAAAACTCAGTTCGGGTTGCCGGGAAGGTCGATGATTGAAGGACATGGGATACTGAGAAGTTTTGTGGAAGCTAAGGGTGGGGGTGGAGGGGCGGCTTTGTTGGCTCTAGACTGGCAGGGAGCATATGATAGAGTGGAAAGGGGAGCTTTGCAGGTTATACTTAGGAGACAGAGTTTTGGGGAGGAAATAGTCGAGTGGGTAAATACGTTGTACAAGGGAGCGAAAATGAGGATACAGATTAATGGGTGTATGGGGAGGGAAATTGCAATGGGAAGAGGCCTTAGACAGGGATGCCCCATGTCCCAAATATTGCTTGCGTGTTTCCAGGACCCCTTTTATAGAATGGTTGACCGTAGCTTATGTACGCCATGTGAGGGAAGTGTGGGGGGTGGGAGGGCCTGGCCGGGGTTAATTGGATATGTTGACACCACTGTTCTCATTCGTGCAGGGATGTCAATGAGAGTGTTGGACGAGGTGGTGCAATTATTTGGAAGTGCCACGGGTATGCAGGTAAATAGTGCGAAGTCAAGGTGCATGGGGTTGGGTTCTTGGGAGGGGGGTGTGGGGGGAGATGTAATGTTGTTAAAGAATGGGCGGTGTCTTTAAAGATTTGTGGTATTATTTATAGGGATGACATGGTTGAGGCGCGGGAGGAAAATTCGGATAGGTTATTGGAAAGGATCGTGGGGCGTCTAGGTGTTCTGAGACCCCAGCACCTAACTCTGATACAGCGAGTGATAGTCGTGAACATTTTATTGTATAGTAAGGTTTGGCATGTTGCAGCTGTGTTCCCAATTACAGGGACAGCGATTGCGGGGATACTAAGACGGGTGTACAAATTTTTATGGGGTTCACGATGTGATTGGTTATGGAGGGAGGTTGTAATGTTACCTGTAAGTCAGGGTGGGTTGGGGTTGTTGGATTTGAGACGGAGGGCTAAATGTGTGTTTATTAAATGGGAAGTGTTGCGTGAGGGTGTGAACGCGGGGCGTTTGGGAAGGATACACGACAGGCTGGGTATGTGGTATCGAGGAATGGAGTTGAGGGAATGTGAAATAGTTTTGAGGGCTGTGATGTTGGTTAGGGAACTGAGAAAGGTTCGTATAAGGGTTTTGTGTAGGTTACTTGTAGGTAGGTGCGTTGTCCCAGTTGAGGGTTTGTTCCCCATGTATGCGTGGAAGAGTATTTGGTTTAGATTTAGTAAATTGAAGTTAAAACCTCGGGCGCGTGAGGTGATGTTTCGTTTTCTGCATGGGATCCTTCCGTCTGGTGAGATATTACGAAACAGACAGGTTGTAGAGGGTGGGGGGTGTGGTATCTGTGGAGGGGAGGAGACAGCGTTCCATGTAGTTTACTTTTGTGAAGGGCTAGAGGAGGTTAGGTGCTGGTTAAGTAGGTTGGTACAGAGGGTGGGGGGCCGTGGGGTGTCGGTTTTGCGTGCTCTAAGTCTAGATATGGGTGGGTTAGACGAGGGTGTCATAAGAGCTTTAGATTATATCATGGTAGATTATATATATATGTCGTGGGTGATGAGGGGGAGAGGGGATGGTGAGGAGAGAAGAAAGGTTCTTGCGGTAACGTTCTACCGTACGAGGTGTCGTAACAGAGATTTGTATGGGAGGAGGTGGGATCAGGCTTTCTCAGAGGGGTATAGAATGCTAACGTTAGGGATTCTCGTAAATCTGTGATTGGATATGAGTGAGTGAAGGGGTTTTCATAGGTTGGAGGGAGTCAGGGGGCAACAGCGGGCTCGCCTCCCTGGGGGGGGGGGTCGTGAGAGTGTTGTGAATGTGGGTTTGGAATGGTTTCCTGGTTTTCATTGAGACTTTATGGCATCCAAGTGTGGATGTAGAGCTCAAGGTCTCGTTATGTTAGATATAACACTTTTCAGAATGTAGGTATAATATAGTAGATTTTTTATGTATAATTATGATGTGTATCAGTCTTGTATAACATGATTCTTGAGAAATAAGTTATTTGCGACATGCAGTGTGTTTTAGTTTGTATTTATGTTACGTGCTGAGTTTTTGCACGATAAGATAGACTTATATACTGTTTTGCTTTGTGCATACAGTGCATCTGATTAATGTGATTTTGTGAAAATTTTGTGTGTACGTGTGTAGTGTGGGTGTGTGTGTGTGTGGGTGTGGGTGTGTATGTGTATATATATAAATATATATCTCTTTCTATTGTATTGAGCCTTTGTCATGGGTCAGACGTTATGTAATACTTTATATATGCATGATGATTCTTTTTAAAGTTTATAATTATGGTCTGTACCCTGATACCGGTTTGGTGTTCATGCAAGTTCTTGATGTTAAGTTTTAGTCTGTATGGTATACAGACATATCTAGACAGTTTAGTCTGTATGGTATACAGACATATCTAGACAGTTTAGTCTGTATGGTATACAGACATATCTAGACAGTTTAGTCTGTATGGTATACAGACATATCTAGACAGTTTAGTGACGTAGTCCATTTGTCTGAAATTTGTATATGGGTGTATTGTAACAGTATAGAGCTTGTTATTGTGTTCTAAGCTGTATTCTTTTTCTGTTTATTTGTATGTTGGGATATGTTCAGCTGTATTGTTAGGGATAAGTATGTAGATTATCTAGTCAGATTATGATGTTAGGTTTTGGTTTTTTGATTAATGTGAAGGATGGGATTTTACTGATATAACTTCTTTGTATATTTTATGTTCAAGTGTATTGAACCTTTGTCAGATGTCATTTATATGTACAATTTATATATATGCAAGGTTTTGTATATATGTCAATTCATGACCCTGTGACATGTAATTTTGTTTTTAGTTATGTTCTTGATGTAAGTATTTGTTGTAATA